>NC_084819.1:16659615-16858259 GCF_963583255.1 Pyrus communis
AATCATTAATATCCAATTAAACATATGAAAGACGTGATTAAATTGTGGAGGAGGGAGGGATCAGGGGGAGGGATCAGGTGCGGTGGAGCTCACGGGTTTGTCGTAGAAGTAGGGCATGGAGGGGCTAAGATACTTCTTGCGCTGGGCAAGGATCTCGTCGGCGGTAGGGCCGGTGTACGGCGGAGGGGTGTAATCGCAGGGGGGCATTTTGAGACCATCGACGCCATTGTCTTGGAGAAGGGCTTCCTCCCTTTGAGCCACCTTAGAGAAGCAGCGTTGTTGTTGCCACCGCAGGGATTTTGCACTTCCCGAGAATACCCTTTTCCCTATTAAACCATGCATCTTTTTTTTTCTCAAATTTTCTACGTACGCTCCGCTGCCTCTCTCCGAAAATGCTGGAGTTTTTGGTTTTGTTTTGTGGTTATGTGTGTGAGAGAGAGAGAGTTGTGGAGGTGGAGGTGGAAGAGCAAGGCGGGGAGGGGGAATATATAGTGAGATTTTAAGTCGCGTTGGATTGTTGTTAATTAGCTTTTAATTAGTTTTTTAAGCAGGATTAATTAGCTTAATTGATTGTGGTAAAAGAATAAAAAAAATGTCTGTGATCTGTATTTGGTTATTGGTGGTAAAGATGAATCTATCCGGTGAAATGCTACACATTCCAATTGTGACTCACATTCCTTTCAACTTCTTTTTTTTTTTGAACATATTCCATTCAACTTTAATGTCCTAATTATATTTGGGTTGGAGAAGAATTTCAGGTTCTTAATTATTGCACACGGTACGTTTTGGTTCGATTCTTGACGCTGATAAATCATATGATGGTAGCCAAAATACTTCAATGAATCTTCATAGTCCCCGAAAGGGTGGACTGCCGTAGTAAAACCACCATCTAATCCCCTTTTTGAAAAAGAAAAAAAATTATATTTTGGTCGGGGTAAATGGGAAATATGAAAAAGATATTGCATGGTTGTTTGTCCAAAACATAACAGCTAATGAAATCATAAAAATGGTAATCAGCTTAGGGAAGTGGCGCACCCACCAAGTCCTTGTTAGCTATAAAAAAGAAGGTACTTTTTTCTAAGTGCTTTCTAAGTGCTTATCATTGTACACGACCTATAAGGTTAAAAATTCATGTATAAGTATTTAAAAGATGTGAAGTGTTGCCTTGTTACTTAATATGACTAAATAATTGATGCATTTGAGATGCGAAATTTGAGTGAGAATAATCGTTGGATTCTCTTTGTAAGGATATCGCAGATCCTCAAATCACATCCGTTCATCATACATTGTACGGTCAGAAATTATTGTAAAGTTTTTTATTTAAAATTGAATATAAATAGTACCTTACAAAAACTGACTGCACAATACACGATGAACAGATGTGATTAATGAATCTTCGGAATTCTCACAAAAAGAATATGACGAGGATCCTCGACCTACGAATCAATTGCCTAACGAGTATGTGGAGCAAACACTAGACGTATAAACTCATATGACGTGGAATACAAAGCAAGAACTGTTCAGAAAAAGCACCGTGGATTATGATGTTAAGGAAAGCAAGACTTCCCTATTCATAATAGTATAAAGCAATTGAAAGATACCACGTAATAATCAAATATACGAGTGGGGTGAAGGTGAAAGTCATTTTCAAAGATGTTTCAATTCCAAGGACCGACGTCAGTTAAAATCCACGTGTATACTTCATCGGAATTTGTTATGTCTTAGAACACATAAAAGTTTAAGCAATTAGCCACAATAGACATGTTTAATATTCGGTTGCATTTTTTATCACACTTTTAAAAATTGTTATTTTTGATCAATTTTGCTTGTGTAAGTTTATATTGTCCTTCCTTGATCATTTTAGCATATCCTTCATTGATCATAAACCACCAAAAACGTAGCAACATTCTAATGACACCCAACAACACTCTCAGATCCATTCTTCACTTGCTCCGCCTTGACTAATCAAACTTGGAACAGTGAAGAACATTTGGAACACCATGAAAGTAGCTAAGTATTTGGAACATTCGATTTCTTTTATTTAAAATTTGGTTGTGGTGGTTGGGGAACGAAGGAGAGGGTTCCTTGAATGAATTGTTGTGGATATGGTGGTTCGAAATCAAAAAAAGGCAATGTGTCGTTGGAGTATGGTCGTGGCATCATCAGATTGTTGTTGTGGTTGTGTTGGTTCAAAATCATAAAAGGGGTGTATCATTGAAGTGTTGTTGGGGCATCATCAGATTGTTATATTGTGGTTGTGTTGGATCAAAATCATAAAAGAGAGAGTATCATTGGAGTGTCTTTGTAATGTCATCAAATTGTTGTTATGGTTGTGTTGGTTCAAAATCATAATAAAAAAGAAAAGAAAAAAGGGAGTATTGTTAGAGTGCTGTTGTGGTTGTGTTGGATCAAAATCATAAAAGGGCGAGTACCACTGAAGTGTTGTAATGTCATAAGATTGTTGTTGAAGTTTTGTTGGTTCAAAATCATAAAAGAGGGAGTATTCTTGGAGTGTTGTATGGTCATCAGATTGTTGTTGTTGTAGTGGTGTTCAAAATCCTAAGAATTTGGTCTGCATTTATCAAATTGAAATATGTCCTTTTTGGTAAAGTGGGGTGTTTCTTGAAAATGGATTTTTGGTTGTTTTTAAAGTCATTAGAGTGTAGTTGTGGTGTCGTTGTTGTGTTGTTGTCTAAGTTATGATTCAACATTTGAAAGGGGGGAGTGTCATTTGGGTGTTGTACTGTTGTTAGGGTTTTGTTTTGCCCCTTTTGATTAAGGAAGGGCAATATAGACTTTTTACATAAAAATTTGATCAAAAGAACAATTTTTAGAAGTGTGAACAAAAGTGTAACCAAATGTCAAAATATGTTTATTATGATTAATTGCCCTAAATATTTTAATAGAGCAATATAATCACGTGGTTGGTTAGATACTCTTATAAAGAATGGGGCTTCATATATTGAGGATTGCGCCTCTGAAAGGCCGATTGATACACATACAAAATAGCTGTTTCATTTATGAGAATAACTTGACCAACGGTCTTATGAGGTTGCCTTATCAACTAATCTTTATGTGGTATTGTAAATCACGCACTAAACAAAGCCACAAATGGGTGTCTACTTTAGCAATGCATCCCAACAAAACAACAATAATACCTCACCTCATTCAGTAGCAAAAAATGGACCCATGTTCATCTAGAAAGCATGAACTTAGACCGAATAATGGGTATTGTTAAGCAAAAAATGGACCCATTCACATTTTGGCTTTTCCAAAAAAGTGGTTAGCCAATAATTGAACCCTAAATAGGATTAATAAACCATCCTACAACGAACTTAGTCTGAAATCGAAGCCAAATGAGAGCTAAGTACATAAAAATATCGGGTTATTTAAAGGGAGTGTGACGACACCATGGATATCTTGATTAGAAACACTCAATCACTAATGAGGTGGGAAGTTTATGTAAGTTTGGTGATTAGCACTAATCATCTTCTAGAACTATTAAACAATGTATTCGATTAATAAAGCAACTTTGAAGTTGTGGCTATCCTTCATGTATTTGGGACAGATTTTTCAGTATACCAATAACATATTTCGATAAACTAAGTGTTAAAATATAAGTAGGGAGAAAGGATTTTTTCAAATGTCCATCCACTTGTATAATGACACTTAGTGCATAGAAGCACATTCTCAGTACACTGAAAAATGTATCGTGTATTTGGAGGGCAATAATGCATTTAAAAATGTTCAACTATGAAGATTCAATTGCATAATCATAAGCATAATGACCCAAGTACAAACGAAGTCGTGATCACAATAATAAAATGGATTTCGACGTCCAAATTAATCAGATGCCACCATCACGGTGTTTTCTGCGTAGGATTTCCACATCCCTATTATTGAGGCATTGTTATTACGACAAGGTGGCTCAGTGGTTGATGGTGAATTTTAGGTCTGTTTTCTACACGACATGTCTTGAGTTCGACTCCTGGCATTGGTGAATTACATGATTGTGGCTTGGTGGAGGTTGAAATGCCTCTGCGAGTCTTTCCAACCTTCAAAAGGATAGACTGCCATGGCAAAGTCACCATCTAATTTCCTTTTGGTTATAAAAATATTATTGAGGCAATGTTATTTTATATTATAGTCATCCCTTTGATTCCAAACAACCTTCCTCCGATAAACAATTTGTTAAAAAAAGAGAAGATAATCTAGCAAATTAAGTTGTCAAACTGTTAATTTGAAATACGTGCTACAAATAAAAACTTAAGGGATCCCAAAACTTAATCAATAGTTTAAATTGACAACTTAATAATATAACATGCTCGGCCGACAACAAAATAGTTATCCACGCAACTTGATAAACTCATCCATTTCAAACATGTCAGCAAATCAAGCCAATGAAACTACCAAGGATACAGTCAGCAGATTAACATACCAGATTATTTTATAGCATAATTGGTGCCCAAGCAAATCGACGGAATAAATATTCAGCAGGACTATCTAATAACCAGCTCACGAAATAAGAATGGGAACGCATGCATCTGGAATTGTACCCACAAAGGGCCGGGTTGTATGCAAATATGGTGCAGACCGTTCTTTTGTGAAAATGCCAGATCATCCAACTAGTCAAACTGGCATACTCAAATTTTCTTGATCGACAAAAGACAAGAACCCGACGCCAGATCAAAACCATGTATATTGTTTTTTGGGGCAAGTATCTTATCTTGACAACTCCAATTAGATTCCTTGCATATCTGGCATTTTTAATAATGAGTCGACATATTGTCCAGGTTTCTGTTCAAGATTATATAAAAAGCATAAGACAATTGTATCATCAAACAGGACAATGCTGATTCATGTATGCATCAAAAGCAGCGGCCGAGAAGTAGAATGTTGCTGATTCTATCACTTAAATCATAATTAATTAATTAGCCACCGGATTAACATAACCACATTAAGTTTAATTGGAAGGCTAAATTGTAGCATAAGTCTCTGATCTATACCACGGGTTTAGTTTTCATCTTTGAACTCTACTATTAGTCTCTCGTCCTCAAATTATGTCACTAGTAGTTCTTTTCGTTAACTATGTCAACTTTTCTATTAAGCTGAGGAATAAAATAGAAAAATCATCCAAAAAGTAAGAATATGAATTTTTTTAAGAGAAAGAGTTGGCTTCTCAAGGATTGAGGATGAATTCCTCTTTAAAATAGCTCGTAATCTATTTACAGAACTTCGTGTTTATGATCGATAACTTCTTTATTGACTAAATGATCTTAGTTTTAATTATTTTTTTGCAAATTGATTTATAACATGAACGATTCTGATCGTAAACATGAAATCTGTGAATAGACCACGAAGTATTTTGAGGAGGAACTCCTCCATAGTATTAAGGAGTCAGGCTCTTCTCTTTTTCAAATAAATTATATTTTTTTTTGTATGTAGACCATTACACCGTTAAATTTGACGGAAAATAAGACGATTTGATGGAAGGACAACTCATGCAACACAAAATTAAGTTCAAGAACATAAGAAACTAATATGAGAGTTTAAGGACGGAAACTTAACATGGGTACCATCAAACAGCCGCACAGCCAAAATAACATTCTAGGTGTACACAGCAAACCAAATATACAAACGGGGAACTAATAACAGGCTTCATAAGCAATTAGTTAATCCATTTATGAGCAATTAGTTAATGGATTTATGTTCGAATGTTACGTGATTGAATGAAGTGTCTAATCTGATGTCAGTGAGTTATACAAGTTAAACACATCGTAATCACAGCGTAACTCTCAAAGAAGCTTGGTACCATCCAAAATTTAAATGTCTATGGCAGCAATTATTTTTAGATCGGTTAATGAAACAAGTTGCAGTCACAGCGTAAATCTCAAAGTCGACTAATTATTTACTAGGGCATATTTTAAATTTTGTAAACATAGCTAATAAGATTCTGTTGAAAGCTTGTGGAGGTGATTAAACTGCAAGAAATACTAAAATTTATATTACTCCATCTGGAGTACTGTAGTTTAATAACGAAAATTAATCACTATGTGCAAGTAGAATAAATGTCAGACCTACAGCTGTTGTTTAATCAATACTGTCTGAAGGTAAGATTAAGGCGGCCGGGACGAAGGCTAGTTGCTTCCAACAAACTCGTTGGAGCTGAGTCCGGTAGGATCAATGTCACGCCGTGAAATAAATGAGTCGAACGACCTCCGAATACCAGCAGATCTCCTGATTCCAAACAACATTATCTGCCTTTGCAATATTTCTCTCATCTCCGTAGAGGAAGTCTGCTGAATCAGCTATAGAGATGGAGACGACAGGCAATCCTTCTCGGAGAGACTTTCTGCTTTCATCGCGATTCTGAAAATCAAAACTTCGTCTGATCACCAAATAAGTATAAAAAAATAATTGTTGCCTTCAAGAACAATTGGGACTGGTGGAAAGTGACACAAATTTAAGAATATGACTAACCAAAATTAACAGCATTGAAGAAAACAACATAATTTTGATGTGTAAATGTAATTTTTAGTGCTATTTACATAGATTCTAAATCCTGCAACGCACATATACGTTTGGTTTTATTGAAAGTGTATTTGAGTAAATACCTGATGAAGACCAAGTTGGCCAGTTGTTGTATAAAAGTTGGCAATACATAAATCAGGAGACATTGAAGGGAGTATTTCTTCTGCTCTACTAACTCTGAGTTCCTCTTTAACGTGGGCATGCGCCTCTCGAATCACTCTTCTAATCAACGAACTAAAATTTTCAGGAATACCAGGAGGCCGAGTACCATCTATTGTTCGCCTATCTCCATATTTTCTTGTCTGAGGATCCCAGTCCCAGCCAAGGCACTGTTAGTATGTAAGTTGTTGAGCTGATTAGAAAACGTTACAAGATTGTTATGTGTGTTATGTCTCAGCTCATAGGCTGAGCTATTGTGTAAAATTGTGATGTGTTGATTAAGTCTCATAGGGCTTATCATTTGACAAGTGTCTTGATCTTAAGATAGGTTGTAATGGTTGGTTGAGATTGAATTGAGGTTATGTCTCTCTCTCTCTCATTCTTTCATCAGTTAAGTGACTCTTCGGGCTATCATGCTCAGTAAGAAATACAATGATAGAAGTTAAGAGTTATGCTCTGTGCGTGTGTTCTTCCTCTGAATTCATCTTCTAAACTTTTCTAAATATCTCTCTCAAATCCTGTTAGACTTATTTGTGTAGTTGTGTTACTGAATTCTAACATGGCCTCAGAGCCGAGTTCGATCTAAACTTTTGGGCGTTGTTTCTACGCGTGGGTGAGTTCGGATTCACAGCAAAAGCTTATTGCAGTGATTCGAGTGTCTAATATGGCTGGATCTGGAGGAGGAGAACTCCGGGCCCCAATTTTCAATGGCGAGAATTTTGATTTCTGGCAAATCAAAATGAAGACCATCTTTCGCTCGTATGAACTGTGGAATATGGTTGAGAGTGGGTACAGAGCTCCGGCGAAGGAGGAGGAACTCACAGAGGCGGAGAGGAAGCTGTTGCGTGAGAATGTAGTTAAGGATGCTAGAGCACTGGGTATTATTCAAGGTGCAGTTTCAGATCAAATTTTCCCGAGGATTGCAACTCAGGAAAATGCGAAGGCTGCGTGGGACATTCTGAAACAAGAGTTCATTGGTGATAAACAAGTAAGATCTGTGAAACTTCAAGGTTTTAGGCGAGATTTTGAATATACTCGCATGAATGATAGTGAATCTCTTTCTGTGTATATTGCTAAATTGTTTGATCTGATTAATCAAATGAAGAGCTATGGTGAAGATCTGAGTAATCAAAGAGTTGTTCAGAAATTGTTAATCAGTTTACCTAAGTCCTATGATAGTATTGCAGCTGTGATAGAGAATACTAAGGATTTAGACACCATAGATGCACAGGATGTTGTAGCTATCTTGAAGGGGTATGAACAAAGGTTGGATAAACATGGAGAGAGTAGTATGGAGAAAGCATTTACTAGTTTGAAATTTGTCCCGAAGTCTAATAAGTTCAATGGTCAGCCAAACAGTAACAAATATCACAAGAATTTTTAGCCAAAAGAGAAACAATGGAGTAACAAGGGTGATTGGAGTAATAAGGGTGGATTCACTGTGAAGAATGAGGCAAACAACACTGGGGATAAGTGTAAATTCTGTGATAAACTTCACTATGGAGAGTGTTGGGTTAAAAACAAAGTCAAGTGTCACAAGTGCAACAAAATTGGGCATATTGCAAGGTATTGTAATATGAACAAGACTGTGCAACATGTGAACTTTGCTAATCAGGTTGAAGAAACTGGAAATTTGTTTTATGCAAATCATTCCGGAGAAGTGAGGAAGATAAGTGATGAATGGTATATAGATAGTGGATGTAGTAACCATATGACATCCAGAGAAGATCTACTTGTTGATATTGACAGGAAAGTGAAAGCAAAAGTCCAAGTTGGCACTGGAGTTTTGGTTGAAGTTGAAGGGAAGGGAACACTGATCATTGAAACAATAAAGGGTCGAAGATATATAAAAGAAGTTATGCTTGTACCTGGTCTTGCAGAAAATTTGTTAAGTGTGGGACAAATGACTGAGCACGGTTACTTTCTTTTATTTGGAGATTATAAAGTGGATGTGTTCGATGATAGATCCTTACAAAACCTGGTGGTCAGTGTGAAGCAGAAAGGAAATAGATGTTTTCCTTTAATTCTCAACACAAACAAGGAGCTTGCATTGAGGACAAATGTGCAGGAGTGTGTTAGAATTTGGCACAAGAGATTTGGTCATCTAAATTTCAGAAGTCTCAAACTATTACAGAGTCAAGAGATGGTTTTGGGGCTGCCTGAAATCCAAGACAGTGAAACTGTATGTCAAAGTTGTGCACTGGGGAAAAATCACAGGGAACCATTTCCCAAAGAATCAATGTGGAGAGCAAAGGAACCACTTGAACTAATACACTCAGATGTGTGTGCTCCCATGCAAACATCACGTTTGAGTGGCAATCGATACTTTATTACCTTCATAGATGATTATTCAAGAATGTGCTGGGTATATTTCTTGAGAAACAAATCAGAGGCTTTCTATGTGTTTAAGAAATTTAAAGCCATGGTTGAGCTTCAAAGTGGATACAATGTAAAGAAGCTAAGAACAGATAGAGGAGGAGAGTTCAACTCAAATGAGTTTGGAAAATTTTGTGAAGATTTGGGGATAAAAAGACAGCTCACAATTGCATACTCTCCACAACAAAATGGAGTAGCAGAAAGGAAAAACAGGACAATTGTGGAGATGGCAAAATGCATGATCTTTGAGAAAGAACTCCCATACAATCTCTAGTGTGAAGCAGTAAACACATCTGTGTATCTGCTAAACAGAAGTCCGACAAAAGCAGTGAAGAATCCTACACCTTTTGAGAAATTTAGTGGAAGAAAACCTGGGGTTAAACACTTGAAAGCGTTTGGTTCAGTTTGTTATTCTCTTATTCCAGGGAATCTAAGACACAAATTAGAAGAAACAAGTGTCATGAGTGTTTTCATTGGATATGGTACTTGTGAAAAGGGGTATAGGGTACTGAATCCTTTAACTCAAAAGGTCTAATTATCTAGGGATGTAATTTTTGATGAGAATGGTAGATGGGACTGGGAGAAACACAAAGTCAAGGAAGTTTGTATTCCTTTATCTGCAGTTGAATCTTCAGAGTTGGATAAAATTGATGAGATGTCTGAATCTCATGAACAAGAAGGATCTGATGTGTCTCAAATTCAAGCTGGAAGTTCTCCAGTTACTGCTATTGGTGAATCAAGTAGTGTTGGAAATGTTCCCTAAAACCAATCATATGATGATACTTTATGGACATTTCACATGTTAAACTAATCTAGTTTAATATTAAGGGCAAACATTATTGTTTGAGCCGTCTCATATAAATGTTATATGCTTAAACGATAAGTCCAATGAATATGTGATTGGAAGAATGCGATCTAAAGAAGTTAGATTCATGAGACCATTCTTTCGTTGACACATCCTAAACGTTCCTGATCATAGGATTGTCAATTGAGCATTGACAGTCCGTTAAGATCAGTACGTGCTATGTCTTCTCTCAGGGAGAGTGACTAGTCTCGAGTCATTGGTGTGTGTGACATCAAGACAAGTACGTAGGTGCTCAATAGAGAATGAGTTCACTGAACACGATCAACGAAGAGTTCTCATATTCATGTCACGTGAGAACTCATGGTTGGGATAATGCAAATTAGTCTTTTGACCTGAGGCATCACAGTTGTCTTGTGGTTAGGTCCTTAATCTTTGATTATGTCAAAGTCACTCTATCAGGAGGGTGTCCACGGCATCGTTGGGGTTAAGCCACTTAGCCATGGAGGCAAGTGAATGCGCAACAAGGGATCTCTAACCTTCAAACTGTTTGAGGGAGAATACTCTATGATATGATTTAGAATCTCTGGCCAGAGTATGAATGAGATGTTGGAATGCGTTCCAAATCACATTCAAGGTAATCATATAAGCACAAGACTCACATTGGATATTAGACATGAATAAACTATCAAACCAAACAATGTGGTCAAGAGTATTGTATTAGAGAAAGACCGTATTGCATTTGTAATCCTAAACTGAATAGGTTCTCCACCTCTTCTGATTAGCTTGGGTAACCATGACATGCTGCTAGGCGTCAACCATGGTTTGTGGAAGCCCTAAAAGTGTATTATCACTAACGGGAGAATTGAAAGTAAGTTTCAATTCACAATCGATTAGAAAGAGTTTTAATCGCCCACTGCCTCGCTAAAAGGAACCTAATGGATCGTTCACCGAGTAAGGTAGAGTTTGAAGAAACAACGGAGATGAGTAAGAATAATTAAATGGTTTAATTATTTATCTAAGGCTAGGATTAATTAATATGTTAATTAATCAAACGAATAAGTTCGTTAAAGACCTCGAGATAGTTTTGGACCTTAAGGCCCAATGGGCTTCGAACGTCAAGTCCATTGACTTAAGTTGTGTGACAACTTAATGAATAATGATTCACAAAGGCCCAAATAGCCCAATAAATCCCATATGGCCGGCCATGTTAGAGAAGGAGTGGTTTTGGACTTATTTACAAGTTTGCCACTCAAATGAATTAAGGAATAAGTATGACTTAATAGCCAAAATTTATTAAGGGTTAATTTTGGGGAAAGGATGAGAATACAAGCTCTCTTTTCTCTCTAAAATTCTGGCCACCTTGGAGGGATCATCTAGCAATCAAACTCCTCCAAGGTCACTCATTTCTTCTTCATTATGCCTTGGTGATGAATCATTAGAGGTTCTCAATTTTGGGAACTTGGAGAAACCTTTTCATCCATCCAAATCCATGGATCTAAGATGCAAGGAATGAAGGCCCTCTCTTTGGGTGATTAGCCTTTGCTTATGCAAAGAGGATTCTACAAAGGTATTGATTTCTCAACTCACTTTGTTTTGAGTTGAGTCTTGGTTCACCTATCTACTAGGCTTTGAAGTTCATGGGTTAAGTTTTGTTTTTGAGTGCATATAAACATGATTCCGCCTTTTAATTTGTTAATTGCATGTTGTTGATGTTGCTCAAATGAACTTGTTTTTCACAAATCTTCCTTCAAGTAGCTCACTGGTCTCATCTCAGTATGATAATACTCCACTGAGGTATAGGAACTTGAGCGAGATCTATGAGAGATGCCACTTATGTATTGCTGAACCTGAATCCTTTGATGAAGCTGCACAGGATGAAGCTTGGAAAAAGGCAATGAAGGATGAATATGATCGAGAAAAATCAGACATGGGAGTTGGTGAGAAGACCCTCAAATAAGCATGTGATTGGGGTAAAATGGGTGTATAAAACAAAGCTGAATTTGGATGGAACAGTTCAAAAGAACAAGGCTAGACTTGTTGCAAAAGGCTATGCACAAAAGCCCGGAATTGATTTTAATGAGACTTTTGCACCTGTTGCAAGATTAGACATAGTTAGAACTCTAATTGCACTTGTAGCAAAGAATAAATGGAAGTTATTTCAACTAGATGTGAAATCAGCTTTTCTGAATGGAGTATTAGAAGAGGAAGTATATGTTGAACAGCCAGATGGGTTTGTGGTGCAAGGAGAGGAAGAAAAGGTTTACAAATTACATAAAGCTTTGTATGGTCTAAAACAGGCACTTAGGGCCTGGTATGGTGAAATAGATTCATACCTTATGCTTTGTGGATTTAAGAAAAGCATCAGTGAGGCAACTCTGTACACCAAGTACAAGGGAGACATAGATTTGATCATAGTATCCATCTATGTTGATGATATTATATATACTGGAAATTGTCAAGAGTTAATGGATGTTTTCAAAGCTGAGATGATGCATAAGTATGAGATGACAGATCTTGGTCTTTTACACCATTTTCTTGGTATGGGAGTGATCCAAACTGAGAAGTGTATCTTCATTCATCAGAGGGATTATGCTTTATCTCTTCTGAAGAAATTCGGACTACAGAATTGCAAATCGGTGAGTACTCCTTTGGTTCCAAGTGATAAACTGAGAAAAGAAGATGGAAGTGGAAATGCAGATGAAGCTCAGTATAGACAGATTGTAGGTAGTCTGCTGTATCTCACAGCAACTAGACCTGATATAATGTATGCTGCATGTCTCTTATCTCGGTTTATGCATTGTCCCACTAACAAGCACTATGGAACAACAAAGAGAGTATTGAGATATGTTCAAGGAACTCTTGATTTTGGTTTGGAATACAAGAAAGGCAAAGGAACACTCTTAATGGGATATTGTGACAATGACTGGAGTGGCTCAGAGGATGATATGAAAAGCACATTCGGGTATGCTTTTACTTTTGGAAATGGGATTTTCTCTTGGTCTTCAGTCAAGCAACAATGTGTTGCATTATCCACAGCCGAAGCAGAGTATATCAGTGCTTCTGAAGCAACAGCACGGGCTACTTGGTTGAGATTTGTTCTAGAGGATTTTGGTGAAATGCAAATAGTTGCAACACCAATGAATTGTGACAATACATCAGCCATAGCCATCACCAAGAATCCTATCTTTCATCAGAAGACCAAGCATATAAACAAAAGATATCACTTCATAAAGGAAGCATTGCAGCAAGGAGTAATTGATTTGATTCACTGTCCTACTAAGGAGCAAATAGCAGATATCTTTACAAAAGCATTGGCAAGGGAGCAGTTCACTTACATGAGAAATCTCCTTGGAGTGAAATCAGTTCACAACTTAAAGGGGAGTGTTAGTATGTAAGTTGTTGAGCTGATTAGAAAACGTTACAAGATTGTTATGTGTGTTATGTCTCAGCTCATAGGCTGAGCTATTGTGTAAAATTGTGATGTGTTGATTAAGTCTCATAGGGCTTATCATTTGACAAGTGTCTTGATCTTAAGATAGGTTGTAATGGGTGGTTGAGATTGAATTGAGGTTATGTCTCTCTCTCTCTCATTCTTTCATCAGTTAAGTGACTCTTCGGGCTATCATGCTCAGTAAGAAATACAATGATAGAAGTTAAGAGTTATGCTCTGTGCGTGTGTTCTTCCTCTGAATTCATCTTCTAAACCTTTCTAAATATCTCTCTCAAATCTTGTTAGACTTATTTGTGTAGTTGTGTTGCTGAATTCTAACAGGCACATCATCTGTAGACGAAGTTTTGCTCCATCTTGGTAACCTGGCCGATAAAAACCTCCAGGACCTACATCGATCTCCCGGCATTTTCACTATTTCAACCTATATATTTAAGTGTTACCAAGGCATTAGTAACAAATTTGCAGTATAAAGAATCTAAAAAAAATCGGCTTTCAAAAAACTGCAAAATGTGCATGTCACCACAGACAGACCAGACCAGAATCATCAAAACCTAATTATCAGTAATGATTTTGGAAAACAAAATACACTACTAATATTATGTCCATAATCTATATCGCTGATCAAATGCACATCATGAATGGAAATTGATGCTCTACGAGACTACGTACTTATCTGATCTAGAATTGCTAATCTAGATTTAGAAGGGAAAAAACGCAAAACCTGTTCACTGAGGTTGACAAAAAATTTCAACAATATCGTCCCAGACCTCAGTAGTACTATTTGGACTTGTGAGTTCTGTATTTTCTGGATTTTCGAATTCCACCATTTCTTCTTCATTCTGGTTTTCTATACTTCTTGCATGCCAATCTTTAGGTGCAAAGCAGTTCATCATATTTCTTGGTACATAACGAGACTTTTCTGGGAAGCCATGCATTCTTTTTCTTTTTCTTTCCCCAAATTCTGTAGGAAAAGATGAATATGTGTCCTTCTCGCTTTGACAGTGACATGTTCGAGCTTTCATGTGGAAATTTACGTACATTCTTAGAGCATGAAGTTGTAGCAGCATCTTCCATATTAACTAGCTTTGATCTTACATCAATTCGATACTTCCTTTTATTGATATGAATAAAATAACTGAGAGAGTAGCAGTGCAGTAGGATCTAATGCAGACTTAGGAACAAGTTGCGTTGATCTAATACCAGATGGGACATCAGAAATCTTGTAATCAATTGAAAACCTTCCAACCCTTATCATTTGCCAATTTTTGTTTGTGTTTCCGACATTTCCACTCCCAACACCAGCATATGCATTCGAAGAAGAGCCACAGCTGATCACCTGTTAGTTTAAAGAACAGGAAAGATAATTTATATAGGAAAAGGGGTTTTTTTATTTTTTTTTATTTTAAATTTTTTTTAATTTAATCCTTTAAAAAGATTGAAATTTAAAATAAAATTGGAGTTAGATTATATATTGATTATAATCCCTTGATGTGTCCTTAATTCAAAATAATTAATATGCATTTTATTTAATGTCTCCCATTAAATATTTTAATTTATTAATATACAAATTTTAATTTATTTTTTTTTTACTAAAAAAGAGTTTTTTTAATTTATTAATTTTATTTAACATTCTTCAAATTGAAAGACTTAATTAATGTACCTAAATGTTAGTATCGAAATGTATGTACCAAAATATATGCATCAAAATGTATTATATTAAATTAATGTACTTAAATGTGTGTACGTAAATGTATGCACCGAAATGTTAGTACTGAAATGTATTATATTGAATTAATGTACCTAAATATTTGTATCGAAATGTATGTATCGAAATGTGTGTACCTAAATGTATGCACTGAAATGTATTATAATGAATTTAATGTACCTAAATGAAGATGACAAAATACATCGAAATATATTGTATAACAAAAATTAATTTATCTAAATGTTTATAACAAAATATATTACGATAAATGAAATGAAAATTATAATTATAATGACATAAAATTAATACATTAAAAATTAGGAAGAAAATGAATAATAACTAATAAACAAAATATAATTAATAAATGAGGTTATTAATGTATCAAGGGACTAAAATTAGATTTTGATCTTATTCATAGTTTTAATCTAAAAGTCATCTTTGCCAAGGATTAAAATGAAGTTTTCTATTAGGAAGATGATATCCAAATAAGTAATAATTAAGGTAAATTAATTATCACCTGAAGCACTATTGAAAATTTAGAAGAACTGAGGAGTGGCGCGAATAAATTAAATACTAAAAATTCAAAAAATCACCTCTGGAAATTTGAACAACATTTTAGTGAAATTCTTAGCTTAGTTCTAGTATCAAACACTTTCTTAAAGAACCATTTTCACCATGTGAGATTTTGGTTCTTGGAGTGTTTTTAAATAACATTAACAACAATTTAGGGTGTTACAAGAAGCACAAGGAATTGAAAAGAACATCAAATATGTCATATACTATATAAAGGACTCCAAATTTCCCTCCCCTCTCGTCCCTTCTATTTGAGCGGTCACGATTAAGTTACGTCAACATCGTGCGTTGACTTCTCTATAGAGCCACATATCAGATCTCCATTAATGTCCCAAAACGAAAAAGCTTGACCGACACCGAAATATACGAAATCGTCAGTGCAGAAATTTGAATTCAACGCTCCTTGGTTTGGCGGTTGATGTAGTTAAGTCCATCGGCGGTGCCGGTTCAGATGAACTGGATTTGTCTCCGGTCAGGTTGCTCAATGAAGCCCAAAAGCGCCCAAGTGGTTCGGCCCATAAGGAACCCTGCATGTCAATGTGGCGCGAGAACAATGTCAGCTGGCAAAGCGTGGAGAGCATAATGATCGCACACGCGGCAGGAGGCTTCATGTTATTCATGATGCAAATACACAAAATGTAAGACGCCCTGGCGGGCCTGGCCTGCTGCCCACTACGGGTAATGGCACTCATTTGACCCCCAAAAGCTTTTAGATGGGCCAGGTCCACATCACTATTCTATGGGCTCCACACTTCCTCACCCCTTTCTTATTCTCCATTTCACTATATGCAAAAAATTTATAATCCCACTTTCTCACTACATTCAGTAAAAATAAATAAAATATGAAAATCAGAAACTAAATATTGAAAACTCTAAGTAGTTTTTAGTTTTTATTGTTTTTAAAAGTTAAAAGTAGTTACCAAACAAATTTTTAATTTAAAAAAAAAAATAAAAACTTAGAATCAAAAGTAAAAGGCTGAAAATGAATTCTTAATTAAAACATTACCAAATTTTTGCCCTCAAGTTTTTTGTTGTATTCCTTCACCTTCAGTCTTATTATCATGTTGCGTGCATCACCAATAATGTTGCCTCAATATGCCTTATTCATATATTTGACTTTTAATATCTTGTTTCTTTAATTCCGTTGATTACTTGTATTTTTGACTTTCTATGTTTCATTGTTAAGTCTTTGAACTGATTTTGAGGTTTGACTCTTGGAAAAACAAACATGTTAAGTTGCTAGATTACAAATTTATGTCAAGTATTTGATAATTTTCATTGTATTTAGCAAGTGATTATTCCTTAAAACAAGAGACCTATTAAATAGAGTACAAAATTAGGAATCGATATCTTTTACACTTCGTGCAGTCTGGAGTCGATAGATCGAGAAAATCTTACCACTCATGTTAAATTCAACGGTCCCCATTAGCTCATCTTATTAGCCCACCTCACACAAACCAATAATCTGAATCTCTCTCCCTCTCTTAAACGGTCTGAATTACTCAGTTCGTCGATGTCAGACTGCAAGATCCGGAGAGGATTTGAATTCCAAAAAGTGAAGCTCAAACCCACTACACCCCCACACAAATAACAAACCAAAGAGTGAAAGCTCAAACCTTTTTACCAGAAGTCCCACAATTCATGCCCACCTTTCCCCCTCTCTGTCTCTCATAAAATTCCTGCCAGAAAAAGGCCTTAATGTTTGAAGTTTGAGCCTGCAATTCACTCATGCAGCTCTACTTCTTCATCTCTCTCACCATTTTCTTCACTTACGGCTACTCGAAAACCGATGTTCCTCTCGGATACCAGCTCACTCTGGAAGTGCCATTTGAGTACAGTGTGGGATTCATTGGGAGAGCTTTTTTGATGGAGAACAATGACACCAAACCAAGTTTTAAAGTAGCAATGAGTGTTGAAGATGTGAGTGGAAAGTACTCATGTTCCTTGCAAGTCTTTCTTGGAGATGTCAAGGTGTGGAGTTCTGGCCATTACTCAAAGTTTTACACTTCAAATATATGTGTTCTTGAGCTCTCCCATGACGGAGATTTGAGATTGAAGGGCCCAAAAGATAGAGTGGGATGGAGAAGTGGGACTTCTGGACAAGGTGTGCAGGTAAGTTTTTACCGAAAAACAACGAAGAAATGTTAATTTTTCGCTAGTGATTTTAACATTCATCTTTGTGCCTCGTGCACTCTTTCAGTTAGTATGCATACGGTTAAAGTTTAATGCTCATCTTTTACCCTCATGCCTTTCTCATGTGAGTCCGTCTAACAACAGGGAAATGATTTTCGTACTTTATTTTTCTCTCTTGCACTGCTGCTTCATTTTTATGAGAAAATTGTATTGAATAAATCAAATGAGATTTAAGGGACATTAACAAAAGGAGGACTGCAATGGAAAGGCGAATACCATTTCTCAAAAATTGTAGTATTCAATTTGGAATGTAGATGGTTAACACAGAGTGTCAAAACCGCTACCTTTTGTTTGTACAATATTTGATCAATGCTGAATATATATATTTTTTTTGTCAATTTGGCGCAGAGATTACAGATGTTGAGGACAGGCAATCTAGTTCTAGTTGATGCATTAGGCAATATAAAGTGGCAGAGTTTTAATTTTCCAACTGATGTAATGCTTTGGGGTCAGAGACTAAGTGTCGCTTCTAGGTTGACTTCATTCCCAAGTAACCCCACTTCATACTTTTCTCTTGAAATTGAACCAAGCAGGATTGCTCTTTACTTAAATTCTGGTAAATGGAACTATTCCTATTGGGAATTCAAGCCCACCAAGAACAGAAACATTGCTTATATTCAATTGGGTCCGAAAGGGTTAGAGCTATTCAGTTATAATCAAAAGAAAATTGCACAGATACATCCATCTGATGAAAATTTTCAGTTTCAGCCCATGAGGTTTTTAGCATTGGGGAACCAAACAGGAAATTTGAGGCTCTATTTTTACTCACCTAGCATGTCGAAATTTGATGCTTCTTTTCAAGCGCTCAACACCACATGTGATCTTCCATTGGCATGTAAGCCCTACGGAGTTTGTACATTGTCCGGCACTTGTTCATGCATTCAACTTTTGATGACCAAAAATGAGACAAGTACTAGTACTAGTACTACAGCTTCTGATTGCGGTCGAGGAATTTCATCAAGAGGGTTTTGCAAAAGCGGGAAGAAAATGAAGGCGGAGATGCTCGAATTGAAGGGTGTTAGCAGTGTTTTGAGGGGCGCTACAAAGAGTGTTAATGTGAGCAAAGAAGCATGTGGTGATTTGTGCTTAGAGGACTGTAATTGCACAGCTGCATTGTATTCTTCTGCAAAAGGGTGCTTTGTTTATGGAATGGTAATTGGTGTTAAACAGGTTGAGAATAAGGGAAGCGGATTATTGAGTTATATGGTGAAGGTTCCAAAGGGAGGTCATGGGGGTCATGGGAAGTCAAATTTGAAGAAATGGGTTTTGATCTTGGTAGGAGTGGTTGATGGATTGATTATTCTTCTTGTTTTTGGAGGGCTTGGATTTTACTTGGTAAGTAAGAGAAGAAGACGCTCATTGTCTAATGGCATAGCAACTGACTCCATTTGATTCACTGGGTGTTTTTTTCGTCTTCGGATTCAATTTAGAAAGGCAAGGGAAACAGCATTTTTGGTTGTTTTTGACATGTTCATAAGATACGAAGCAATGCGTTGTAGTTCAAAGAGTTCATTTACAATGCAACAGCTGAAACCAAATCCAACGCTAGTTTGTTTTTCATTTTTTGGGTTAGGCAATTTCTCAAGGGATTAGTCTTGAACCTAGGTTGAAAAGAGAATTTGAAACACAGTGGCTTTTAGCATAACACATAATTAAGCAGGCCCTTTAAGGGAAAAGACTCCTATTTAAAAAAGAAAAGAAAAAAGAAGAGTGGTGATATTCCCACCCCGGTGTCTTATTTCCCCACCCACCCACCCACTATTTAACGAAAATGTTAATAACATATTTATTATTTTAAAAGAAGACTCTTAAACCCCTATTTAATTCAATACTAAAATTTTGAAAAGCAAAAAATAATTTAAAATAATAAATAAATAATGGTGGGTGGAGTGTGATATCTTTGGTGGAAAGAGATTGGAAAAGAATTGGGTTAGAATCAACGGAAAGGTTGGAGAAAGGAATGGGTGTGTGCTAGATGAAGGCAAGAAACTTCAATGGAGAAAAAAGAGAATTGAGTGTGAGATTTGCAGGAGGAAGAAGAGTGGTTTGGGGATCCGGGATCTCTGCTGGACGGCGTTAGGTGTGAAGGATATGATGAATGTCTAGTCTTAGGTCTTGCATTTTCTTTCATTTTTTTTCTATTTTTACTTCTTTATTTATAATATTATTTAAATATATATTAGAGTCATTTAAAAAAATATATTATGGTTATTTTGGGAATAATGGTGGGTGAGAAAACATTTTACTTTTTTAATTTTCTATGGTGGGTGGGATTATCATGTGAGTAAGAAAATAAGACACTAGGGTGGGTCTAGTAGCACTAAAAAAGAATTAATTGTGGGACCCACTCTACATCAAACTTCAACATTTGAATTGTCTATTTTGTTAGTCCCGATTCATTGATCATCCTTGTAAAAATTCAATTCAATCTAAAATCATTTGCCTATTTAGTTATAACAATGAAATTTCATTTTTTGTTATATAATAAAGTGTTCATCAATTTCTTTGAACTTAGTTAGATGTTTCAAATATTTTCAATTTGGTTAATATTTTGTACAGATGATCTAAGAGGTACAACTTGAAAAATAGACGGTTCAGATTGTTGAAGTTTGATATAGTGTGCGCCTTACAACTAATCTCCATTTCAAAAAAGAAAATGGAGATTCGTTCCCTTAAAGATCTGTGATGTGCACATGTCTTTACTCATTAGCCCAATAGTTCATCAAATAACATAATAACACATAAGAAATTTGCCCTTCCATTTTATATGTGAAACATATTGTTTTAAGAAACCGTGGGATATTTATAAAGACTTTTATAATGCACATATAGAGAGAACAAATGACACATCCTGACCCGAAATGTCCACTAGGACTCCAAATCGAGCTGTGTTGGCCAACACATGGGAGGTGACGAAACCATAAAGTGTGATGATGTGGAAAAAGAGAATAAATTTAAACCTAAAAGTGTTTAAATACAAGAGTGTGCCGTGTGCGGAAATGAACCCATTTCACACGGGACATCAGAGCATAAGCAAAGTATAGTATAATGGATTGAAAATCATACCATTGAAGGTAATCTCTGTTTGTACCATACTTGACCAATCCTGAAACTACTAAGCACCGGTCAACAGCATACCGTCAAGGACCCACAAGACTTTTCCTCCAACCAGGAGGCCAATCACAACACGACACATGTCGGTATCAGAAACCAATCACAGCGCGACACATGTCGATATCAGAGGTCAATCACAACGTGTCAATGTCAGAACAAAGCTAGAAACTCTCTTCTATAAAAGGGGATCATTCTCCCACAATAATCCCTATTGTCATTTGTACTAAACTATTCACTAGAACTCACTAAAAGAGAGCTTGAACCTATGTATTTGTGTAAACCCTTCACAACTAATGAGAACTCCTATACTCCGTGGACGTAGTCAATTTGGGTGAACCACGTACATCTTGTGTTGTTTGCTTCCCTATCTCTATTCATTTACATACTTATCCACACTAATGACCAGAGCAACCTAGCGAAGGTCACAAACATGACACTTTCTGTTGTACCAAAGTCTTCGCCGATTTTGTGCATCAACATTTGGCGCCGTCTGTGGGAATCACACTTATTCCTACTCTCTCCAGCTTTGTCAACCTAGTTTCCACCATTCGCTCACTTTCTTTCGACCAGACACCCCTCTCCAACATGGAGAGTGAAGGGAGCCATAGCACGCAGAACGACACCCCTCTCGCACTTAGTGCAAAGCAACGAAAGAAGGAATGAAAGAGGTTTGCTCTTCAGGCTAAAGTCGATGAGCTAGAGGCTCAGGACAATAAGATAGCGATAAAGAATGAGATCCTCCAGAAGCAGTATGAGAAGCTCTTAGGAATGCTCTATGAAGCTAGGCATACTCAAACACACGAACTCATCGCCCCCGGGGAAGTCAACCACTACCTGGGTGCCTGCCAACACGGGGGATCACCTGCCTTCAACATGGATATCCCTAATGAGGAGCGAGTTACTCATCAAGGTGTTGATCAACATAAGACTTCTCTCGACCCAGCTGTTTCAACCTGAAGCAGGAGAAGTGGAGGAAGGCACCTTCATGCAGAAGGAGTAGAAGGATCAAAAGCCGTTTATCACGACTGTCGGGACTTCCTGAGGCAGCGTCGAGAGAACCCCATTCACATAAGCTCGAAGGTTAATGATCCAAAGGTATCTAAAAGGTTCGGTCATCTTCCATGCCCCAAGCCAATTGCCAATCTAGGGAATGAGCGACATGTCCTAGAGGAATATGAAGGTACGGGGTACTCAGGGACGTTTCGATAGGCTCGCCCTGGAAGTCAGTATGGTGAGTCCAAAGAAAAATCCCATGCCCTTGACCAAGCTTTCCTACTTCCAAGAGGAGATGGAGACTTACGGAAGAAGGATCCAGCAGTACCTGACTCCACTCAGAACCCCCTTGTCCTACAACTCCTTGAGGAAGTAAACAAGTTGAAGGCCGAACGTCAGGCTGAAATACCTGACTGGAACCAACCTAGGCTTGACCCTCTTATAAGGAGGATCCTCGACACCCCCTCCAAGCAAAGACAAAGCAGAAGCTTGGCTTACAACTCTACACTGGACAGGAGGACCCGGTTGAACACCTTAACCTCTTTGAGTCCACCATGGCATACCGGATGCACACCGACGAAGAACGATGTCTTCTCTTCCCCTCTACCCTCTCTAGCGGAGCTCTGAATTGGTATTGCCATCTTCCACCTGAGACAGTAGACTCATTTGAGGAACTGAGGAAACTGTTTGTCTCTCAACACATTTTCCAGACAGATCGCTTGCATTCCGCAGATGACTTGTACACTATTAGCCAGAAGCCGAACGAGTCACTACGAAAGTATGCCGGCCGTTTCAGCCATAAGTATTCTCGCTGCGCTGAGGCAGATGACAAGACCGCCATCAAAGCCTTCACAGCAGGCCTACGTGATTGTTTCTTCAAGTACATGATCAATGCCAACATTTGGAAGACTTACTATGGGGTGATGGCATATGCTTACAACCACGCCTCCACCGAAGCAAGGACATACCAAGGGAACCCCCATATGGTTAACCCCTATCAACAAGTGGGAAGTGGAAGTCAAGTTCTACCAAGTGAGGAGATCTTGGCCATTCAGACACCCATTGCATCATCTCCTGCATCATTTAGCTACTCGCTAAATCACCAAACGTATTTGTCTCTTGGTAAGAGGAAAAATTTTTACTCTCAGCAAGCCTATTACAACAAGAGGGATAAAAGTTCGTATTAAAACAACCAGGGGTGAACGTACCGTTGACTATTATGACTATGGGGCCAAGCCTCACTTTTTCAAAGTGGAGGAATGAGTGCTGAAGGAAATGCTATTATAAGAAGGCATACACATTACAAATGTTTTAACTCTCAACCACTTGAAATCTTTTGTCACATAAGCCATTCGGCAAATGTTTAAAGAAGAGGGAATTCAGACAACTTCTTCTGAGTTTTTTGCATTCCTAGCACTAGAACACTTGGTCTGCGCTGACCTACCCCTATACTCCAACTCAGAGCTTCAACATGTGTACTTTGACACAAAGTATGTGATACTAAGTGTTACAACCAACATGGTTCACATATCGAAAGCATGGATCCTTTCATGCATAGCAAAACATTCATAAGCATCACTCATGCCAATCAACATAAACATCATACATTCCAACACATTCATACATAAACATCATACATTCCAACACATCCATACATAAGCCAACTGTGCTTCGAAAGGGTTCAACATACTTTGTGTCATTCGACATTTGCTACAATGTGCCTCGACACCTTGCCCTTATTCTCATCAACCAAGTGATGAAATGTGAAAAAAGAACTCATCTTCATGCCCCCAACGAGGTGATGAAATATACAACCCGTACTTTCCTTCATGCCACCAACCAGGTGATAAAATGTACAACATGTACTCTAATATCATTTGGAAACTTGCCACTCATGCCACCAACCAGGTGAAGAAGGAACTCATTTTCATGCCACTAAACAGGTGATGAAATGTACAACTCGTAATCTCCTTCATGCCACCAACCACGTGATGAAATGTACAACCCGTACTCTAATATCATTTGGCAACTTGCCACTCATGCCACCAACCAAGTGAAGAATGAACTCATCTTCGTGCCACCAACTAGGTGATGAAATGTACAACCCGTACTCTAACATCATTTGGCAACTTGCCACTCATGCCACCAACCAGGTGAAGAAGGAACTCATCTTTGTGCCACCAACCAGGTGATGAAATGTGATGAAAGGTGATAAAGGAACTCATGTTCGTATTGCTAACCAAGTGATAAAAGCAACTCACCATTCATTCCACCAACCAGAAGACGAGTGGTACAACTTGTACATGTGACTTATAGCATTCACAAATGATAAAAAACCCTCAAGCTTTACAACTCAACTAGGGGAACACTTATGTCTAACAAGAGTTATAGTCACCAACAAAGTCTTATTGCAAGCCAACAACAGCTTCAGTGCATGGTATACGAAGATCAAGCTTTTCAGCCCTCTTACATCTACTTCAGACATTTCTCCTCTGTAACAATGCAAACACTACAGCTCGTAGAAAGCTTCACATACTCTTGATCAAGACTGTTCGAAGCAAATTCAATTTATATGGTTCATCCAAACCTTCGACTACTACAAGGTGTGGCTTGCATCACAATCTCTTGCTCAACAATGTGGAAGCAAAATTTGTGTATGTTGTCTCTCCCACATTTTCAAATTTCTAATTTCCCCCCCCCCCCAAAAAAAAAAAGAAAAAAAAAAGGGAAATTCAACAACTTCAACAAATGGAGGGTAACTATAACTCTCAAAAGCTTCACACACTCTTAATCAAGATAGTGTGAAGGAAAATCAATTCATGGTGCCCAACAAAGCTTCAACCTTAAAGCTTCACCTACAAAGTTTCAACATCAAAGCTTCACCACAAGAGCTTCAACAAATGGAGGGCAACAACAAATGTCAAAAGCCTCACACACTCTTGATCAAGATAGTGTAAAGCAAAATCAATTTATGGTGCCAACAAAAGCTTCAACAAGTGAAGGGCAACAACAATTCTCAAAAGCTTCACACACTCTTGATCAAGATAGTGTGAAGCAAAATCAATTTATGGTGCCCAACAAAGCTTCAACACAAAAACTTCACCTACAAAGCTTCATCAATGGAGAGCAACTACAAATCTCAAAAGCTTCACACACTCTTGATCAAGATAGTGTGAAGCAAAATCAATTTATGGTGCCCAACAAAGCTTCAACACAAAAGCTTCACCTACAAAGTTTCAACACAAAAGCTTCACCTACAAAACTTCAATACAAAAGCTTCACCTACAAAGCTTCAACACAAAAGCTTCACCTACAAAACTTTAACACAAAAGTTTCACCTACAAAGCTTCAACACAAAAGCTTCACCTACAAAGCTTCAACACAAAAGCTTCACCTACAAAACTTTAACACAAAAGCTTCACCTACAAACCTTCAACACAAAAGCTTCACCTACAAAGCTTCAACACAAAAGCTTCACCTACAAAGCTTCAACACAAAAGTTTCACCTACAAAGCTTCAACACAAAAGCTTCACCTACAAAGCTTCAACACAAAAGCTTCACCTACAAAACTTTAACACAAAAGCTTCACCTACAAAACTTCAACACAAAAGTTTCACCTACAAAGTCTCAACACAAAAGCTTCACCTACAAAGCTTCATTAATGAAAAACAACTACAATTCTCAAAAGCTTCACACACTCTTGATCAAGATAGTGTGAAGCAAAATCAAGTTATGGTGCCCAACAAAGCTTCAATACAAAAGCTTCAACACAAAAGCTTCACCTACAAAGCTTCAACACAAAAGCTTCACCTACAAAGCCTCAACACAAAAGCTTCACCTACAAGCTTCAACACTAAAGCTTCAACACAAAAGCTTCAACACAAAAGCTTCAACACCAAAGCTTCACCCACAAAGCTTCAATACAAAAGTTTCAACACAAAAGCTTTACCCATTAAAAAAAAAAAAAAGAAAGAAAGAAAGAAAGAAAGAAATGAGCATAGGCCTCCCCTTCTTTGGGCCTAACAACTTTCATACCAAATATATATGAAGGAGGAATTTTGGGCAACCACTTAGAAAGGAAAATTGTGAAGTTTTGTTTGGAAAATTGCTTACTAGCAAGACACCTCCCTCGTCAACTCTCTCGATCGGAGACTTGGGGGACTCCTCCTACCATATACCATTACACCTTGGTACTCAGAAATTTCGCGACTGTTCAGTGCCTTGGATTTTTCAAGTCCCCAACCGAGAAGTTTTCCTCACTCAAGAAATTAAGGGAGCACTACTTCAACCTACATGGTTCACCCACGAAGTTTCAACATGCAAACTTCAACAAAATAAAAAATCCAGGCTCGACATCATTGCTCTAATTGAAGAGATCGAGAAGCCTCAACAGCCATTTGCCAACACCATTGTCGAAGAACAAAGCTTCGCCATACCACATCTACTACTTTGTCAAACAGCAAAAGTATCCCATATCATTAGGATCGAACATACTCTAGGTTTGACGGATTTGTTTTGACCCTCAAATTCTGGAGTCGGCTTGCTCCTTTGGAGGAAACCAGAAAACCCTTCAGCCCAGTTCAAGAATACACCTGTGGAAAGTCAAGTACAACAAAGCACGTACCGATTCGTCCGTCTTCTCAAAAAACAAGAATACCTCATATCATCTATTCTCCTTGTTTCTTCTCTTTATCTTTGTTGCTGAATGAGAGACAGGGATAATGAGTACAATCAACCGGAACCTAAGATCAACTTACCGATTTGAGACTGATTGCTTGGAACCCTGATTGCTTACCTTGCCTGTCACCTCTTTCGGCAGATCTCCTCGCTTAGAGACTTGGGGGACTCATACTATATGGTTTGTATCGCATTTGACCAAACCCGAAACTACAAGTAAGCTTCAAATGAAAATGATACATTACCTTGTGCGTCAACGCTAACTAAAGATACCACTCCTAGATGAAGGAAAAGTACTTCCAAGAGAAGATGCCACATCTACTTACAGGACAGAGAAGGCAAGTGAAGACGACACCACACTTCGGTACTTGGAAGTTTCGTGATTACTCAATGGCTTGGATCTTGCAAGTCCCCAACTGAGGAGCTTCCCTCACTCGGGAACTTAGGGGAGCACTGTTTGTACCATACTTGACCAATCCCTAAACTACTAAGCACCAGTCAACAACATACCGTCAAGGACCCACAAGACTTTTCCTCCAACCAGGAGGCCAATCACAACACGACACATGTCGGTATCAAAAGCCAATCACAGTGCGACACGTGACGATATCAGAGGCCAATCACAACATGACACGTGTCAATGTCAGAACAAAGCTAGAAACTTTCTTCTATAAAAGGGGATCATTCTCCCACAATAATCCCTAATGCCATTTGTACTAAACTATTCACTAGAACTCACTAAAAGAGAGCTTGAACCTATGTATTTGTGTAAACCCTTCACAACTAATGAGAACTCCTCTACTCTATAGACGTAGCCAATCTGGGTGAACCATGTACATCTTGTGTTGTTTTCTTCCCTATCTCTATTCATTTACATACTCATCCACACTAATGACCAGAGCAACCTAGCGAAGGTCACAAACTTGACACTTTCTGTTGTACTAAATCCTCGCCGATTTTGTGCATCAACAATCTCCAATACCAAGACTTGCCACAAATCTTCGTCGACACGAAAGCTCCGCTACTAGACCTAGAGGGATAAAACAAGAATGAGGCTAGAAAATAAAGCTTTAATAAAAGTATTCTCAACAATATAATCCCTCACCGAAACACCTGTTAGCTTCCAGAAAATCATATTACGGATAAACATGAAATCAAAAGTATACTAACATTACATCCAGAAGTATACCACATCACAACATCTCATTAACAACATAAATAAACAAGTGCTTAATAACCCATACTAGCATGCCGGTCGGAGTCACCTGTGGTGATCTGTACGACTACAATTATATCTCATAAATAAATGCTAGCTCATAAGTCGGAGTCACCTATAATGACTTGTACGATTATCCATATCTCATCACATATGCTAGCTTATCATATATCTCATCAC
Source organism: Pyrus communis (assembly GCF_963583255.1). NCBI lineage: Eukaryota > Viridiplantae > Streptophyta > Magnoliopsida > Rosales > Rosaceae > Pyrus > Pyrus communis. The sequence goes on from NC_084819.1 coordinate 16,687,590, forward strand.
ATATGCCAGCTCATAAGTCGGAGTCACCTATAGTGACCTGTACGACTATCTATATCTCATCACATATCTCATCAATCATGGATAGCATATAAGTCGGAGTCACCTAAAGTGACATGTACGATTTATGCATATCTCATCATATATTTCATCAATTAGCTCATCTACCAAATCCTGCACACTAGTCGGAACCACCTAAAGTGGTCTGTACGACAGGCTGGGTGTAAATAAATACGCTCAAGTGCTACGATCACGTGAAGGCTGTGCGAAGTATCGCAAGTCACCTACGAGTCGGAACCACATAATGTGGTATTTACGACAGGTTGGCACTTACCTTGGATCCAAGGTGAGCGTGTGGTGCGGGAGGTGAACGATCACGTGAAGGTTAGGCCCTGGCCACGGGCGGAGCACTAACACCGAGCTGCAGGATAATGAGCATTAAATACATCTCAACACAATCATACTCACTACCATCACTATCATCAACATGTACTTACTTGAAGCTTACCTGGGCGTCCGCAGCGTCATTTGGCACTTCAAAGCATTCACAATAATTAGGTTCAGGTAATATACATATAGATAAACCATGATGCAATCTAATACTCAACCCTGTTATAGCATTTTTCCAATACATACATACATACATACATACATACATACATACATACATACATACATACATACATACATACATATATATATATATATATATATATATATATATATATATAATGTGGCGTAAAATGCACAATCTATAACACCCTACTACCGAAATATTTATTTTTGGAAAATAATTATCGGGGATAAGTCCAACTAAACACTAGTTTAATTAACTATCATTACTTACGTTTCCTTATTTTAATTTCTTGATTCCTTCCACATTGATTTATGACCAATACCCAATCACTAAAAACATAAGGTTAAATCTCATATTTTCACCAAATTTCCTTCACTTTACTCAATTCACAAACAAGGTTTTTGTTTCAATTATTGTATGGTTGCATCTAACGTCTAGTTAGACTGCCTACGTACCTTAAACAGGGATCAAGCCATTCATAGTTCACATTAGTACTTCAAATCATTCACAGTAATTATATGCAATAAGCAATTTATAAACATTGTGGAATTGTCACTCATATATATATATATATATATATATATATATACACACACACACATATATAATATATGATAAAAAGGAAAAGACCCATTTACCTGAGGTCCGTGCTATGACTCCCTAGCATGCATAACGAGACATCACGAACCATCGTCGCCTGTGGCCAATTATCAAATCACATCTCAGAGTTCGTACTGATAAAACACACAATTTACATAAAACACATCCCTACGTAATTCAATTTGGAAGATCTGCATCACAGATTTCCGATCCGTTGCTTCCAAAGATCCACATTATACCTCTAGAACAACATCCTAAAGTCCTATTATGATCCAACGGTCGGATCTCCACCAATTGCCAAGACTAAGTGGCGGTTAACCTTTTATTTTATGAACTTACAAATCCAATTCGGGAAGATCCGTATATCGGATTCCATATCCATAAGCTTCTATGATCCTCAAATATTACGTACTATAATGTATTAAAGTTTGGTGACGATCCAATGGTCGGATCGTCAATTTATATAATGACCTATTAACGTAACGTAGAGAATTTAGATTCTAACAATCAACCTACGTCATACAATTACTAAAACTGAACTCAAAGCATCTAATTAGCCTAAGAATAACATCGACGGCCCCTGGCCACGCGTCGCCGCGGGTGGCGGTCGACCGTCCCGACTCGCTGGAAAATCCAACTATTTCCAAAAATTATCAAAATTTACAGGAATGAAGATCTCAATGAGTGGAGTAAACTTTATACCTGTGACCAAGTTCAATTTGGCCTGAAAGAGCCCCAATTTTGCTAAAACCCATCGGAAACCCTAGTTTTTGGGTGTTCTCAATTCGGCTCCATAGCAACTCCGACGCCCCCAAACTTGTTTGGACTTTGTTCCGGAGCTTCAGGGGAGTATTTTGGTGTGGTAATTCGATGAAATCATTTAAGAATTTGGTGAATCTTGGCCATGAACTGTCGCCCCCACCGGTGCGATTTTTCCTAAAATTACCACCAAATTCCTTCAAATTTTGGTTGGAAAAGAAAGAGGGAGGGTTATGGAGTAGGTTCCAGGTAGTGGGAAGGTTTGAATCGCCGGAAAAATGGCCGAATTTGGCCGTGTGCTTGTCGGGTCGAGCGGGTCAAGGCGGAAACCGGTTTCTCCCTTCTTCTCACCTTCCTTTCTTTCCCTCCTTTCTCTTCTCTCTGGTTGGTCAGTCTTCTCTCTTCCTCTCCTCCGATTGGGCAGTAGCCCTTCTCTTCTGCTCTCTCTCCCGTCCCCCTTCTTCTTTCTCTTCTTCTTCCTTTTTTAATTTTAATTTTTTTATTTTTAACTCAATGATAAACAAAATATATTCATTATAAAAATGTATAAAACATATAAATAGTGACTAAACAAAAGTACTTCTCGGGTTTATAGTTCCATAACGTCGAATACTTCAAGAAAACACTAAGGTCCTGTTTGGCAGATCAGATAAAGGATCGGATAGGATTAGTTATACGAACTCGGGTGTTTGGCGTTCACTTGTACTAAATAAGCACCGGATTAATTTAATCGGTCGGATAGGATAACACGGTATACACCCGCTTAATAAAACCAACCAAAACGCCCGGATTATTTAGTTGGGGAAGAAGAATATGGGAGAGAAAGGGAGGGAGTTTGGGGGTGTGGCGGAGAGAGCTGGGGAACAATTATTTGGGATTCTTCTGCAATCAGGGAAGAAGAAGGGAGAGAGAGGGAGGGTGTTTGTGGGGTGCGGAGAGATCTGGGAACAAAAAAATGATTTCACTTTTTAAATTTTTTTTTTTATAAAGTTTGATTCCTCCTATCTAGTATAATATCAAACACAGTATAAATAATACGGTCACTAGTCCGATACTGCACCAAACACCCGACTATTTTAGTCAGTACTATTCGGTAGCTATTTATCCTATCCGATAGAAATAGTTAGTACAATTCGAGCTGCCAAACAAGGCCTAAAGGATTAATTCATACACCTCACTGTACGTTTGTCAACGGAAGTCAAGATCCTCGCCTCTAAAGGCATTTTCATAAAGTTACATTTTTAAAATTTATAAAAATGTAAAATTTGAGATGGGATGTCATAACAAAGGTACGCCACTGCAACCAAGACGTAAGTGGATTAACTTTGTCAATACAACACTGATCAGTAGTTTACCTGTTGATTTAGATCCCGCTTCCAATAGTTCTGATCGTTTATGAGTAACAACTATGTGTCAAAATGAACACAAATATATAATTTCATCTCGTTCTAATCGTTTATGAGCGACAACTATGTGTCAAAACAAACACAAATATAGAAGGTCATCGCCATCACAGGAGTTAACTATGATACATTCTCCAATTACATGGCCACAAATAACACCAAATTAAAGATTAGTTCGTGATGTGACACAAATTTTAATTACGGTTAATAGCTAAATGAAATTAAAATAATGGATAAGTTTATTGTCCATTTACTTTAGAGTAGAGGTGAATGTGAATTTGAGGAAGCCCACTTATAAAGTGCCACCGTCCCCCTACTCATAACCAGCAGTTAGTAGCTTCATAAGAAGCCCAACTATCTAAGCTCTGGTACAATGGTCAACCGAGCGGCCAATATCTGACCGTCGATGCATTGCGGCCCCCGCACATGAGGCTTACCCTAGCTTTTTGGTCGAATGGATTACCCTAGCTGTCGTCCCCAATCATAGCAGTACTATTTGTTCACTGGGTTAATTACTATTCTCCCATTTGAGGATGGGAATTAGGGCGGGACCCCACTTCAAGATTGAAAATCACCAACAACCCTAATAATTGATGGAAAAAAACCAAGAACCCTAATACGCAAAACCAAGAACCCTAATACGCTTTCCACATTCAATCAAGAACTGACAAAACTCATGCGGCGTCTGGGCGCTGTTTTTGACACTTTGCTCCCTCACATTACTTAAGGGTAAACCTTTTTCTCAATATATATGTGTGTGTGTATATTATATGATTCTGCATTATAGTGTTGCATTAAAAGGAAATTGAGCATTATGAATAATCCTAAAGATTAAGGAAGAGAAACAAGTATCATACAGGAGCTCACCATCTAAAAGAGAACAAACAATCTCATCCTCTCGTTCTTGTAAAGACATTCAATTTTCTCGGGCAAACACTCAATTAATTGGTAACTGTTAGGTTTATGTAACTTTTGTATGGCTATACGTATGACTTTCAATGGCCAAAATCTTGTAAACTGCTTGTGGTTTCGAGATCTGTGAAGGATAACCCAAATAATGCTAAGTAGATCAACTCTATAAACCGTATTTACAAACCACATGTGTTATCAATAAGAAATAAATACATTAATCAACACTTAAATAATAATTTAATTATCAACAACCACATCATATGGTTACAAAATATAATTTAAATTGATGATCTCCCTAGTATTACCCTAAATCCACTCACTAGCTAATGTTTGTATGAAAAATATAGGATACTTGATATGCATGGATTCCTTGGTCTAGATTAAGAGAACAACTTACATGATATAAGGGATGTTGAGAGTATGATGAATTCTACATTGGAGAAATAAGGGACCTTGCATGTGCTTATAAGTAATTGTGTTACTAATCCTCATATTGCCAAGTGGTTTTAAAGTGGAACCTCAAATTTATTCATGGTATCATTGTCGGGTCCCATGTATGAAACTCAAGGGCTACAAGTGCTCCATGTCACCCGATTTGTGATGTTCATATGTTAGGATTAAAAATTCGCTATACGTGAGAGCGCGTGTTGAGAGTATGAATTCCACCTTAGGGAAATGAGGGACCTTACATATGCTTATAAGTAATTGGGCTACTTCTCATATTATCAACTGGTTTTATGGTGAAATCTTAACTTTCTTCATGCACCGCCACATGGGGTCCCGTGCCCATGAAACAAGAACATGTGGACAAAAAATTACACATATTTTTATTTCTTTGACACGAAGTAATTGTGCACCTGTTTCATGTAAGTCCTTTCCCATATTAGCTAGTTACGTAGTTTTTCTGTTGGGCTTTAGCCCCTCCTTCCTTGTATTAAAAGTATTGATGTGAATGGAGTCAAGAAGCATCATTAAGTTTTGATAACAAATGTACCTTACACATTTTTTGTCAATACGATCATTGATGTTCATGCATATGATTTGTGAAACATAAGATCATAGAGTAACCGCAATTAGAGTTTCGAAATTCCTGCCAATATGTTTGGAGTTGGTGGCCTGTCGTCTCAGCTAGCTATCATTAATTGGATAGGCAATTAATCAAACATTGTTATGAATGTCTCGAAGAGTTGCTGTCTTTTTCTTTAATAGTAAATGTAATAAAACACTCCCGATAACTATATAAGTTTTAGACTACAGATTTAGCTCAATTTGAGAGCAACAAAATCTTTTATCTATCAAGTTGTTATATTCTGACTGTTCAAATTGATTCTTAACTGTGAAATATTTCCCCTGTTAACAAATCAGTTACGTTTTCATTTGGAATAATATCTTTTGGAACTTTATATTGTAATCAAAGGTTTGTTGAAGAGACATTGGTATTGGCTTGGCTCCTATTTTATGGGGATCAAACAATATCTTAGCTGTCCACGGCCCCATGTCAAGAATTTGTCTTACAAAAGTCCGGAGATGTTCTATCGTTGTGCTATCATATGCTTTTGCTTTGTTCTATGATATGTGAAGGTTGCAGGTTATCCCACACGTGAGGAAAGGGGACAAAATGCCTAACTAGTACTCCTTGATTTTATATATATATATATATATATATATATATATATATATATAATATGTTCCATGAGCTCTAGAATATTCATTGGAGTTGGAAATTATATTTTTTATGTTTTTTTGTCCCTTTTATAGAAATTAGTTGTTCCAACCTACCAAAATTTATCTATCTAGGTACGTACATATCTAGTTTTATGACATGATATATGAAATTTATGTTAATCTTTTTCCTAGCTAAAACGTACCTAGCCCGTGAACTCCTTGTCTCCCAAGTTCAATATCGTACAGATTCACAATAGAAGTATATAAGGCATGTCTACCTGGTCCGAAGTTTTTCAAAATGTTTCATTCATTCAGTTGGAGGCTGTCTCAGACCAATTCTTCTTGTGATCTTAAATTAAGATAGCATGAATATTGTTTTGGTTGTGGGAACTTTATGCCTGACTGGATTAACAGAAATTTACAAGATAAAAATTAGGACAACTGCATGAAAGTTTCGTTTTTTTTTTTTTTTGGTTTTTTTAAGAGCCCATCATGATCAGTAGTAAGCAGATTTATGGTTTAGTTTAAGAACATGAAAATCTATTTGATCACATACTAAGTTTTTCCTTCCCTTAATTTTCCAAGGTATTGGAATCTCAATGTGCAAGAAAATTATATCCAGAAAGAAATAGGGTTGTCACGAGACACGTTTCCAAATTTAGCACTATTTGTATTAATGTCAGTACTGTCTGATAGGACATCCAATCATTCTTCTTAAAATGTACTCTTCCCACGGTCCATGTAAAACTTAAATTAGTTCACAGTTAAACCGTGTACAGATCAGCATTGCACCTCACGATCTGGCGTACACACGTATAGACAGTGAGAGATATACATCAGGTGAGCTTTATTGTAATAATATTGTATAAGGTGCAGTTTATCAGTTCACATTCATCCTTCTTGCATTTGAATATGTGGTTTAAAACAACAGTAATATTGGGGAGACCGCATTTTTAAATTACATCGGTGCATCACCTTATGTTATAAGTGATGTATACAATTAACAATCCATTAGATAGATTCATTAATTACGTGGCATGTAAACATTGCCTCGTCAAATAGTACAAATATGTGGTCTTTAGAAAGAAAAAGGAACCAACTAGTGGTTCATCACAACAGTTCATCATTCTGAGAGCCGGAAAGACTCATAAAGACATTTTGAATCTCCCCCTAACTACCATTGATTTTCTGTTTAACAAATTCCTGCAGTATCAAAGTATGTGACTGAAAATTCCACTAATACAATTTATGTTGGCCATAGATATTGTTGAAATATTAATTACCAATTTGATTTATTTTATGTTAGGATGGGATATTTTATTAATTAGGTCGTTGTAAATATTTCTTGTAGTTTTGTAAATGTTAAATTGGACAAGACGTGGTTATTTCGTAATGTTAAAAATTTATAAAAAAATGTAGGTTAATCTCTATTTTTCTCAAGTGGTTGATTGGCTGACAATTTTGTAACCACATGCATGATTGTTTGATCAGCTTTAAGTCAGGCTCAATTGAAACGAGATTGAAGACCGCTGTTGAATGTCCAAGACCAATGATGTCCATTTTATGTGTCACTTTGTCTAGTTGTAGCATTAGATTGGTATTTCTGTGTAGAAAACAACAAATAGCATGCATGCATCAATTTCACTGCAGGCATAGCACTTAATCATTACATAAGTCAAGGTAGTAGAGCATGTGCTGCATGCTGATTATTCTTGAAACAAAGTTATTTTGCATAATGTATTGATGCAACTCCATACATGATCGGGCCATCTCGTTGGATCGACAACAAAAATTTATATATGTTTATGACTAAAATTAGTGCGTAGCAGCACGTATATATTAGTTACGGATTAATTATACTATACAGTCATGGGATATGTTATATTAAGATAAGAGTAATGCTAAGGAGACTATCTATTTATATTATATTTTGCAAATCATAGTTGATGATTAAATTATTAGTTAATTGTTGATTAACATACTTATTTTCAATTGATGACCTATCACATGATTTGTAAATTTAATCTAAAAAGTTGATCTGCCTAACATTATTCTTGAAATAATATTGTGTGTGTGTGTGTGTGTATCTTTATCTACTGAACCATAAACTCTACATTAATTTATATGTTAGAAGTTATAGAAACAATTTCAAAAATCTAAGCGGCTTATATATATATATATATATATATATATATATATATATATATATATATATCTGTGTGTGTGTGTGTGTGTGTGTGTGTGTGTGTGTATGTGTGTGTGTGTGTGTGTGTATATATATATTTAGGACTTGTTTGGAAGTGCTTTAAAATGACTGAAATAGCTTTTAACGAAAATATTTTTGGGTTTAAAAAACACGTGAAGTGAATCCTGCAAGAAGCACTTTAAGTGCTTTTCCAGGATTAATATGCATTTTTGCTAAGGACTATTTAAAATATATTTTCATCAAAAACGCTTTCAACCATTTTAAAAGCACTTCAAACACAAGCCACCTACAAATATCTATATCACGAAAAGACTACAAAATTTTCCAAGAAATATATTTAAGATAAAAATAAAATACAGCTAATTCTGAAAGAGGTAGATTACAAGCAAACAAAAAAAAAATATATACACATATATATATATATATATATATACACACATGGATAACTATAAGTAACCTATAATATACGTGTATAGAATATATAAATAAATAAACTGTGATATAGGGATTGAAGGAATTTAATTCCAAGCATTAATATTATGATTCAGGATATTATACTTTTTTAAAGTTTTCATTTTTATCACAAACTTAACAAATGTCATAGTCCACTTTTATACCTAATAAATAGCTCACAAAATAAAATTCGATTGATTTTTTCCAGAATGTGAGAGAATCGGTCCATTGGTGTCAACCAGCCATCTCACGCACGCAAAATGGGATCTCACAGTCTGACCTCCAGATCTTGCACTTAAAGGATCCCATTTAAGAAAAAAAAAAAAAAAAATCACATATATATATATACACGCATATATAATGACTACAGAGCATGATAGATCCTTAAAGCCCGTCCTAAGAATACACAGAAACTGAAAGTAGGCAAAGGGACAAGGTCGGAGGCTCGGAGCTGCTGGGTATTCTTTGTACATTGTTGTGTTGTGATGATTAAAGAGGCACACATGTGAATAGGAAGGTACCTGCTTATTTGTTTGTGTGCAATTTGTGTGCAATCTGAAGCAATATATTTGAAATATCCAAATCGTTTTCTTTCCCAGCTACAAACTATGCAATCGCTTTTACTTATTAATTAACTAGCTATAGCTATATATATATATATATATATATGTATATGATCATCATCAAACTTGGGATTTTCATATCTTAGTAATAGGTTTTCATGCTTTAGTTCCTTATTAATGCTCAGTCTGAAACAAAGTAGTACTACATTCAACAAACTGTTAGTATTGATTTGCATGTTATAGAAGGCATGTAGAACATTTATGTCGTCGAAATTGTTAACTGTAGTGCAGCTTGATTCTTGAATGATTGAATCTTGAAAAAAAAAACACAACACAAGGCACGTGCAAAAGAGAGTTTCAGACAGTGATTATTTTATACTTAAGGTGATTAAGGGGAAATATTTTTGAACTTTTTTCAGTTAGACCTTCTGATTCTACTTTTTCGGTTCTTCTTTTCATCTTGCAATGTTGTTCTAGGATTAGAACCGTCTACTTTCTAGTTCACAATTCAAAAGATTGAGTTTGCAAAAAACAACCAAATCGCAAATCGTTTAACTGTTTGATTAACAGTGTTAAAATTTTAGTGCTTAAGTTAATAACAAGGTTCGTCTATTTATTGGATAACTGTTAGGTGATTAAGAGATTTTGAATTTGGTTAGTTTTTGATAGAATTGATCTTTAGAAGGTGACATAGAAATTAAACGGTTTGAATATAAGGAGAGTTCTAAAAAAGAAAATTATTCAAATGAGAGAGTTACTAATATTTTTTGTTAGGGTAATGCTAAGTGGACTAAATTTGTAGACAAAATTTGCAAATTAAATGATATGTTACCAATAGGAATTAGCACATTTATCAACGCTTAAGTAATAATTCAATCATCAACTTTCATATCATTTAGTTTACAAAATTTAGTTTATAAATTTAATCCCCTTAGCATTATTCTTTTCGTTTAGTAATAGAGCGGAAGAGAATCTACACGTGATCAGAGAAGAGATGAGGAGGGAGGACGAGAGTGAGGCATCGAAAGGTGTGAAGGATGCGTCAAAGGTTGTTTAGCTGTCAATCCTTCCAAAACTCTTCCCTCACGGGACTGACTCGCTTCACTTCTCTCTCCCGCACGTACGTACTAACTCTCTCTCGATCGCCGTCGTCCCCTTGTCCTTAGCTCTCAATTGCCCATTGCTGCTGCCACTGGATTAGTAGTTCATTCAGATAATTTATGGTATATCTATCCCCAATTAATAGTCGACAGTTTACAAATTTCTGGGGGGAAAAGCTAGCTATAAACCCTATGTACACACACACACACACACACACAAACACAACAAATGTCACAGGATTCTATTGGATGGCAAATATGACCTTGAGTTTCTTTCTTAACTAAAATATTTTTGTTCTCCTCATGCACATGTTATGACATAATGGTACATCAAGCTTGTCTGCTCAACTCCTTCATGCCCTTTGGACAGGAAATTTCATATCAAATCAACTTTTCTCCTCGTTCAATTACTTGGCTCTCTTTTTTTAACCTTGCCATTAAATCAACCTCCAATGGTTAGAAAACTAACACACCATAATATTATGTATTTTATTTTAAAGAAGGTTAAAGTGGAAACTACTTATTATATCTTTAATGGTCAAAGTTGGTTCCCAAATCAACTTCTTCTTCCTTGATCGTCACGTTGGCCTCTTTATGTTCTTGTTATCTATTATTTTGATTTTTAGGTTGCCTCTCCCAACAAGGATCATTTTCCCTTTTTTGAAATTCCGATGGCTAAGATGTTAGTCACTGGATTCGAATTTCATGTTCAGTTTCTGCTTCTTAAATGTCAGCAAATTAATGGGTTTCATGCAAGGACGGAGCCAATGAAGGCTCACTGAAGGCATATGCCCCCACTCAAGTGATTCGTTTGTTAAGTCATAGACTACAATTATATAATACACACGCGTTATTTTTTAAGAAAATATATGTACCTAGTATCCAACATACTTTCATACTGCGTATACTCCATATCAAATATTATATGAGCAAAAGTGCTTTTGTTCTGTCATTGAAACCGAAAAACCTCACTCCTGCGTAATTATGTACTAATATTTTTCTTATCACTTTGTCACTTTCCACTACTACACTGAAATTTTTGTAACATTGGAATTGTGATACATTATCATTTGAAATCAACCCTATTGTCATATTGGTTATAAGCCATACTATAATAAAAAAATTTTAATTGATTTTCAGGTTGCCCCCACTAAAAACTTTTTTTAGATCCGTCCCTGGTTTCATGTAAAAGATTTACACAACAAATGCGTGAGTGTGATAATATTAATACAGAATGGCCAAATACCACGAGAATGTGAATTAACCACTGCCATTAGAAACGAATATTTAAATACTACTTATTAACAAAAATGTGAACAAGTTGTTTTTGATGAAGTTCTTGGTTTAGATTTCTGAATTAAGAAATGCATCTAAAAATTCAATTTGCTCAATCTTTTTATTTTCCCCTACTTTTCTTGATTGGATTATGGCATTTAGGTCGAGCTTTAACCATCAAAATAATAAAGAGCGAAAACAAAAAGAGCCAATGTGACTACGAAGAAATTGATGTTTTTCTTTTGTTATTCTAATTTCTGAGTATCCAACCACCTATTGATGGCATATTGATCTATTCTCGTATGAAGCCTCATTATAAATGAGGTAGTAGCGTACTTTTAGTCACTAAGTAAAACAATACACATTAAGGCAGTGTCAGTGGCCAAAAAAATTTATCCATTGAAGTTCAAATTCGGGTTTGGAGTTCCAAACCTTTACTAGCTTTCCACTAGACTAAACACTAGAAGAAATTGATTTGGGAGAGAACTTATGAGCATTAAACATAATAATTAGTTTCTCCATTAAGCTTTTATAAAATAAAAAAGTACGATGGTATTAGTTTTCTAACCATTAGATGTTAATTAAATAAGGTGGCATGTGGAGATGAAAATTCAAGGAGATCCTAGCAGAGAAAAAAATTCAAATAGTATTGAGTGTTCCACATCATTAATTAGATGTTTAGTTAAATAATTGTACAAGTCAACAATATAGTTAGCAGGTTTGTTAGTATTTGGTTAGAGTTGTTAGGTTTTCTATTATAAAAACAGAGTTGTGTAATCATTCTTGACAGTGAATATAAGTCTCATTTCTCTTTCTAAACTGTCTCTCTAATTCTTCATCTTGTTCTCTGTTATTCTTTCTTCTTTATTTTCTCTTTAATTCTCAAATATTTCCAAGTAGTTAAGAAAAGAGGATTCAAATCCCTATTAGCATTCTTACAAGCTAAACTTATATTACTGCAGTATGTACTGTAAGCCATTTGGTGTAGTGGCCATTTAATTAGCTATGGTATCCACCTTCAGTTGGAGGTAGTCTTTAAATCTCATAGAAGAAAGTTATTCGATAATAAAAAATTAAAAAGATATACGTGTATGTAATACATATAAATTTTATTGCAAATGAATTTATGATAACTTTGTTTCAAAATGCTTATTACAGCTTATATTTACAAACTCTTATTTTCCTTTTAGGACCTAAACAAAATACCCTAGAAATCTCAGCCAACATATATATCTTTATAGGGTATTTACACACCTTTGTTAGTTTTTGTCTATTAATTTTCTTCAACGTTAGTTTTTGTCTATTAATTTTCTTTAATTCATTCGATTCGACGATAAAAAATTAAAAAAATATTTGAGAAGTAAAAATGAATGTATGAATAACATGACCTATCCTTGATTATTTATTCTCTTCCTACTCCAATGTCTATCACATGATTTTGTCTACAATATACCTCCCGTCACACATTGCGCATTCCACATAACGCATGCATGATTTGTAACTATTTGACACTTTTCCCTAAAATAACTGTACATGCGCTGCCAAGCAAAAACACCCGGTTTTTGCTTGTCAAACAAAAATAGATTCCCCTATTAACACAGTTTAATACTTTTATATAATGAGTTTAACTTAAATCTCAACTTTATGTAAAAAATAATTGAATTGTTAATTAGAAAGGTCAATTACGTCAATATACTGGAGAAAAACATAGGGAATATTGAGGCCGCACTATGTGCAACATCCCTGTCCTCTTTAAAAGCTCTCAAATCCATCATAAGATCAAGAAAAACTGAAGGGGTGAAGAAGCATGAGTTCTAAGGAACGAAAGAAAGCAGCTCTGTATGAGAAATTGCTGCAACTTCGTGCTGCCACTAATTCCAGTGCTGTAATTAACTTAAAATAAGCAATGGCTTACTTTAGCCAGAATTAGTTACTATATATGTACATCCAAATTTTATTAGCGATTCCAATATCTTTCATCCAAATCTCATAATTTGTTGCTGCTTTGTGTGATTTGGCAGCTGAACAAAACTTCAATTATTGTTGATGCATCCAAGTATATCGAGGAGTTGAAGCGCAAAGTGGACGCAATGAGCCAAGGCGTTGGAACTTCCCAGAATTCAATTACCCAAAATCCATTACCCGCGGTGCATATTGCTTAAATAAACTGCTGAAGATTGTTTTATTTTCTTTGGGACACCTTAGCATATAATAGTTCTTCATTTGATTAACTGTCCTTGTTGTTATAATTTCCAGCAGGTTACAGTTGAAACCCTAGAAAAGGGTTTCCAAATTCATGTGTTGTCGGAAAAGAATTGCCCCGGTTTGCTAGTCTCCATTCTCGAAGCCTTTGAGGAGCTCGGCCTCGATGTGCTGGATGCTAGGGTTTCTTGTTCAGACACTTTCCAACTAGAAGCTGTTGGAGAAGTAAGAAATTATATTATCATATTTAATTTCTCAAAAATTCTACACCGTATTAATGTATAAGATGCACCAGTGTAGCGGACAACAAAATTTGCATGGCGGAATTTCAACTGTCATAATCTATCTATCCAAGCAGTGGTGCATCCTACACCGATGTACTGTAAAAAAACCCTTAATTTCGTTCACTCTGGCCCCTTTGTACTGAACCCATCAGGAATATATTTTTTTCTGAATGTGTATATTATGCCAGCATACATATATGTATATATGGGTCATGTACTCTATAATTTGTACGTATATTAATGTTGTACAAATTAACATCACGAGTAAATTGTACAAACATGGTCTTAACCACACCTTTTGTACTCCTTATTGCGACTACACTAGCTCTGACACAATTATTGTGGCATGACATGGCTTTATAATTTAGTATCTTAATATCTTCGATCAAATTTTGTATTTACGTGGTTTAAAATTCAATCATTGAGTTAGAACTCACTTTTTTAACTTTGTCGAAACGAAGGCACTCGAGGTATATATGTTGCTTGAGATCATCTTAGAATTTATACAAGTTCTTTTTACTTATACGTTGCATTTCCATTGAGCTGAACAGGCGGCGGATAGCATAGATGCTCAGGCGGTGAAAGAAGCAGTCTTGCAAGCTATTCAAACTTGGAGCACAAGCAGTGAGCAAGATTAATGACCTATATATCATACGTATTGTACCTTTTGCTGTCCTTTCTACCCCTTTGTTTCTCTGTCCTATCCCCTAGCTATATTCCCCTCTTCCACTGGGGCCAATCAACTGTTCATTTAATCATATAGTTACAAATAATAGCTTAATTATATTATTAGATGATTGCGGATAATCAATGCACTCAAGTAGGCCTTTGTAAAAATAAAATATCATGTGCGAAACTTACATCATTAACCATGTACTACAAAAAAACCAACTAGTACATCTTAGTTTTGACTTACATGATAGCAATAACGTTTTACATATGTGTTTAGTTTGATACCTAGGTAATGGCTAACCCGTGTGGCCCAGTCCAATCTACCCTACCCGTAGAGTATAATATCCCTCACCCTTGGAGTAAAATATTGTTTGTATCAGAAAAAATATCATGCACTACAAAAAGAAAAAAAAAAAATGTTCAAATTCAAGCTGAAGCATATAGATTCTGGATAGAATTTTTCTAGGTACATGTATGATAGTAGAAAGATCCAACAATAAGGATGATTCTAACTGCCAAAAATTTTCCACGTGTATAGCAAGTGGGTAATGGATCACTTGTTGGTAGCTCATGTTGCATCCAATGAGTGGAAAGAATAATTTAATTAAAGATAGACAATTTGGTACATTACACATATCACACACATATATATTCAAAGATCAACCATCTATGTTTAAGGCCATTCCATATATATATTCAAAGATCAACCATCTATGTTTAAGGTCATTCCTCAAATATTATTACTATAAAAATTGCTAAAATTCGTATTTATATGACTATTAGATTAAATGGTAGCCATTTTTAATTAGTGTTTCTTTAAAGAACTATTTGTATGGATCGATGCAGCAATGTCATGCAGGAGAGAATAATATATATGTTTAGAAACTTGGAAGATGTATATACTATAATCAATTAACAATATGGGAAAAATAATAAAATGTTAGGGGGGTAATGATTGGAAATTTGGATTGTGCGGGAACATCTCGAAGGGAATATGAGAGTTATTAGATTCTGTAAATTTGTTTACTAATTTACCTTGGATGTAGTCTATATATATGATCGTATAACTCTACATGAATTGCATAATTCAAAGTACTGTGGAAGGTGCAAATTTGAGTTAGATAAGTTGACTAGAATAAAGTATTTTATTTTTTACACCCAAGCTTGAATCCTCCTTCTCATAGGTCAGACATATTTAGTGTAATTATGTTATAGTTTATAAAAATAAAATTAAAAAGTATTGTAGAATGTGGAGGGAGCATCGAGTTTGCATGTATTGCGACAAGTATCTCTTAAAATAAACACTACAAAATAAGTGGCTTTCTCGGCAAAACTTACGCCGGCGAATTTAGAATTTGCCACGAGAGGACATTCATCTCGGCGAAATTCTACATTTGACGTCCTAAATATACCGACAAACTTAAGTTACGGTGCCGAAACTACACCGATGAGATCCAACCTTAGCCAGCAAGTGATTCGCCGACACAAATATATTTTATATTTTTCTTGTCAAATTGTCAACTCGGTGACATAATTTTAGATGGCAAATATTTATGCTTTCCTGGCGAATACTGGGTATTTACCGTCAAATATTAAATTCGTCGGGATAGAAATTAAAATTATACGCCCATACTAGTAGATCTATATTCTCTCTTGTTCCCGCTCTCTCTGCCTCTCGCTCACTCTCTATTGCTAATTTCCCTCTCCAGGTTTTAGATATTGAAATTGATCAATTACTCACTTGGCTCTCTCTCTCATCTCTCTCAGTCTATTGAGAACAACCAATTCCTTACTAGGCGCTCTTGTTAAAAAAAAAAAAAAAATATTGGTCTACCTTATGATTTTTATCAATTAACATTCCTTTCCAACATGCGAATCCCTCGTGGTATATGCATTCCTCTCATGGAGGGAATATACATACCTAACTCTTCGAAAATAAGGTAATTTCATTGTATAAATTTTATAGTAATAATCATTCAATTTTTTTAATTTTCATTTGATAATCATTTTTAAAAAAGAAAAAAAAAATTTCAAATCGAGATCGTTCATGCGACCAAATGTGATAGAAGGCTATGTGGCATATCTTGATCAAAGACAAGTGTCTTAATCCTAAAGATTGAGTTGTAACAGAAAGTTGTTAATAATTGTTGAGCTATTGGTTATGTAGCTTCCTTTGTATTAGAACCAAAATCACATATGACAGATGCAATGTTCTTCTTCATAATTCCTCTTAGCAATATAGGGTTAAGGTCGATTTAGAACCTATCATGGTATCAAGTCTTGATCCCTAAATCCATTATGGGGAGATGAATGTTTCGTTAACGGCTCTGGTCTCTGTGGATGAGATTAAAAATGCTGCCATGAAAATGGGAGGACTTAAAGCTCCGGGCCTTGACGGATTTCAAGGGATCTTCTATCAGTCACAGTGGGATATAATTGCTACGGACGTTAATAACATGATTAAGGACTTGATGATTGGGTCTTTGTAGCCCTTGTGAATCAATGCTACTCACCTGGCTTTAATTCCAAAGGTTCAAAACCCGGAGTCAGTGTCTCAGTTTCGCTCCATAAGCCTTTGCAATTATTCCTACAAAATTCTCTCCAAGGTCTTGGCCAACCGGTTAAAGAGGTTACTGCCGGAGTTGATTTCTACAACCCAAAATGCGTTTGTGGAAGGAAGACAAATTCAAGATAACATTGGCATTGCGTCCGAGCTTTTTCATTTTCTGTAAAATAGAAAGACGAAGTGCAAGTTTGAGTTGGGAATCAAATTGGATATGCATAAGGCGTATGATCAGGTGGAGTGGGATTTTTTAATGGATGTAATGGAGAAGATGGGTTTTGATAGTCGATAGAGGAGTTTGATTATAGGCTGCATATCAACAGTGAATTTTGCCATTCTTCTGAACGGACAACCTGGTTCCAAATTTGCTCCTTCAAGAGGGCTTAGATAGTGTGATCCTTTCTCCCCTTATTTATTCCTATTGATCAGTGAAGTGCTATCACTCCTTAATTAAGGTGGTGGCGCAAGCAATTCCGGTGTATCCCATGAATCTTTTCAAGTGTCCTACGACACTTTGCAATGATTTGGATGTAATGATTTCTACGTTTTGGTGGGGACAAAAGGAAGGGGAGAACCATATTCATGTTTGAAATGGTACCAGGCATTGTATATTTTCGATTAATCTTAGTTAAAGATTGAATCTTAAATCATAGACTTATAGAAAAAACTGAAGTTCTTCGAGAGAGAGAGAGGGTTGAGAAGTCAAGAGTCTGTGTTCATTTCATTACAGCCGAAAAACATAAACCTTTACAAGGACTATATCAGACCTTTTCAGATCACAAAACAGAACCTATACTCTAGGAACCTAGGACCTCTTCTCCAGTCATTAATTGACTTTTGAGGATATCATCCATCCACTTGGAAGAAGATGGAGAACACAGTACAATTAAAAACCAGATAAGAACCCAGCTGTAAGAGTTCTAAAAACAGAAACGTAGCCGTTGCACATTTTAAACCAAACGGCTACTTGCTAAAAATAGCAAGTTCTTCACTTCTTCGATTTCAGAGTTCTCTTCACTTCTTTCTGCAGGATTGTCATCTGCAGTTCAACATTAAGCTTGTATGCAGCTTACATCTCAACAGCCTCTCCTAAGCTGCTTACTGGCTTCACTCCAAGTCTCAATCTCAACTGATTAAATCTATCTTTTGGCAACGCTTTTGTAAATATGTCTGCAAGTTGTTCTTCACTTCTGCAGAACTGCACATTGATCGTCCCTTCTTGCAGAGCTTCCCTTATGAAATGATATCGCCTGTTTATGTGTCTAGTTCTCTGATGAAATACAGGGTTTTTAACCATAGAAATTGCTGACATATTGTCACAAAATAAAGGTGTTGCCTCAGTTTGCATTTCCCCAAAGTCATCAAGAACAAATCTCAACCAAAGTGACTGTGCAGTTGCCTCAGCTGCTGAAACATACTCAGCTTCAGCTGTTGACAGTGCAACTGTGTTCTGTTTCACAGAGGCCCAAGAAAATACCCCACTGCCAAAACTGAAAGCATAGCCAGAAGTGCTTCTGCTATCATCTTCACTGCCTGCCCAATCTGCATCACAGAAACCAATAAGGATTGCAGACTTGTCTTTCACATATTCAATGCCATAGTTTAGGGCCCCTTGCACATATCTCAGTACCCTTCTTGCAACTCCCAGATGCTTCTTAGTTGGTCCATTCATAAACCTTGATAACAGACTTGCAGCATACATAAGGTCAGGTCTAGTTGCTGTTAAGTACAGCAAGCTTCCAACTATTTTCCTGTAAAGCCCTTCATCTGCTAACTCACTCTCATCCACCTTTTTAAGTTTCTCACCAGTAGATAAGGGAATGGACACAGGTTTGCAATCTTCAAGTCCAAATTTCTCAAGTAGAGATTTGGCATACTTACTTTGGTGAATAAATACACCTTGATCAGTTTGCAATATCCCCATACCAAGGAAGTGATGCAGTAGACCAAGATCTGACATTTCATATTTTTGCATCATCTCCTTTTTGAACGCACAAATCATCTTGTCACTGCTTCCAGTATAGATAATGTCATCAACATATATTGAGACAATTATCAATCCTCCTTCATCATCAGATCTTGTGTATAGAGTGGCTTCACTTGTACTTCTTTTGAATTTACACAGAGAGAGATAAGCATCAATCTCACTGTACCAGGCTCTAGGTGCCTGTTTAAGTCCATATAAAGCCTTCCTTAACTTGTAGACTTTCTGACCTGCATTTCCCAACTCAAAACCTTCAGGCTGCTCAACATACACTTCTTCATCAAGCACACCATTCAGAAATGTAGATTTAACATCCAGTTGAAACAACTTCCATCCCTTTTGTGCTGCTAAAGCAATGAGAGTTCGAATTGTGTCTAATCTTGCCACAGGTGCAAAAGTTTCATTGTAGTCAATCCCTGGTTTCTGTGCATACCCCTTTGCTACAAGTCTGGCTTTGTGTTTTTGCACTGTTCCATCCAGATTCAATTTTTTTTAAACACCCATTTCACACCTATAACAGGTTTATCAGCAGGTCTCTCAACAAGTTCCCAAGTGTTGTTTTTCTCAATCATTTCCAATTCTGTATTCATAGCTTCTTGCCAAGCTAAATCACTTGCTGCTTCTGGATAAGTCTCAGGTTCTATAATGCACATGTGACACCTTGCATATATATCTTCTAGAGTTTTCAATTTCACTGGAATGGAGCTTGGTGTGGAGCCTTGACTGTGATTTCCACCATTCAACTCAACTGAATCATGAACAACAGTGTTTGAATGAGAACTTCCAACACTGTTATACTGGAAATCATCAGTTTGTTCCTCTCTACCTTCTTCTTCATAGTCAAACCCTTCAAGATTGAAGTGAGTTGAAGTAGGCTTCACTTGATCATTTTTCCAATTCCATGACTGTTTTTCACTGAAGATTACACTTCTTGAGAGTACTATCTTTTTAGATTGCAGATCATATACTCTATATCCTTTTTCACAGCTCCCATATCCCATGAACACTCCTTTCCTGGACTTCTCATCAAATTTGTGTCTCAGATGTGAAGAAACATGAGTATAGCATACACAACCAAAAACTTTCAGATGCTTGATTCCAGGCTTTCTACCTGTGAATGCTTCGAAAGGAGTTTTGTCTAGAACAGATGTTGTAAAACATCTATTTTGAAGGTACACTGCTGTGCTTACAGCTTCTGCCCAGAATTCTATAGGCATACCTTTCTCAACCATCATAGACCTTGCCATTTCACCAATCGATCTATTCTTCCTCTCAGCAACTCCATTCTGCTGAGGAGAGTAGGCAATAGTCAGTTGCCTCTCCATTCCCATACTTGCACAGTAATCTAGAAACTCATTTGAGGTGTATTCACCACCTCTATCACTCCTTAGCTTCTTTAAATTGAATCCACTTTGCAGTTCAACAAAAACCTTGAATTTCTTGAACACATTGAAGGTGTCAGATTTGTTTCTGAGAAAGTATACCCAGCACATTCTTGAGAAATCATCAATGAATGTGATGAAGTATCTATTTCCTCCAATGGACTCATTTTGCATAGGTCCACACAAATCTGTATGCACCAATTCAAGTGGGCAGCTTGCTCTCCAAGCTTTTCCTTTGTCAAAGGATTCTGTGTGATGCTTGCCTGATACACAACCTTCACACACATCTCTTATTTCTGTCAAAACAGGTAGTCCAACCACCATTTCCTTCTGCTGCATTTTTTTCATACTGTTAAAGTTCAAATGTCCAAGTCTTCTGTGCCATATCCATGAATCTTCAACCATAGAAGCTTTCCTTGCTGCAGGAGTTATGGATTCCAGTGAAAGAGGGAAACATCGATTTCCTGCCATAATCACCTTTGCCACAACATTGTTAAGGCTGTTATCATCAAAGATCACTGCCATATTTCCCCCAAATAAGACATAGTAGCCATGCTCCATCATTTGACCTACACTTAGTAAGTTTTCATCCAAGCCAGGAACCAGCAAAACTTCATTTATATATCTTTTCCCACGCTGAGTTTCAACCACTAAAGTGCCTTTTCCAGTTGCTTGTACAAGATCACCAGTGCCCATTTTAACTTTACAAGTCACAGATCTGTCAAGATTTATCAAAGTAGACTCTTGTGATGTCATGTGGTTGCTGCAAGCACTGTCCACAAACCACACACATCTATCTTGCACAGTTGATGAGTGACAGGCATAAAACATGGTTCCTGTAGTTACTTCTTCTTCCTTTGCACAGTGAGCAACTTGCTTGTGACCATCACAGTCCTTTGCAATATGACCAAAACGATTGCACTTTCCACATTTTGGTTTTCCTTTGTATCTGCACACACCAAAATGAAATTTCTGGCACACTTGACACTGTGGTTTCACAGAACTTTGACTACTACTCCCTTGCTTGTTCTGTGAATTGAATCTGTTGTTCCAATTACCTCCTGGATTATTGTTCCAGCTTCCACTCGGAGACCAGTTTGATCCCTTCTTGTTTTGTCCCTGCCACTTTTGATTTGGCCTACTCTGAGAACCTTTGTAGGTGCCAGTGACCTGATTGTTTCCAACTCTGAGACTACTAAAAGCCCTCTCAGTTCCTGTCAGTCTATCCCTTTCATCATGTAAGTCCTCCCTTTTATCATATACTTTGACAGATGCAATAACTTCTTCTACTCTAATAACATCCAGATCTCGAGTCTCCTCAATAATAGACACAATGGATTTATACCTCCTACTTAGACTCATCAATAATTTCTGCACAATTCTTTGTTCAGTCACATCTTCACCAAGAGACTTCAGATTATTCACAATTCCAAAAAACCTACCCAAGTAGTCATCTAGGTTTTCACTATCTGTCATTCTCATATATTCAAAGTCAGCCCTAACAGCTTGAAGTTTCACAGCTCTTACCTTTTTATCTCCTCTGAACTCTCTCCTCAGAATGTTCCAAGCCCCTTTTGCAGTCTTCTCATTTCTGATACGAGGAAAAAGCTCATCTGATATAGCTCCTTGTATAAGACTCTACGCCTTGGCGTTTTTGATTCTGTCCTCTCTGGAGATGGTTGGTGGTTCCACTGGAATTTGCTCAGCCTCGCTACCCTCCTCTCCAGAACCTTCTTCCTCTTCAGAAATCCGCTGAACTTGTACACCGAGTTCCACTACATCCCATAGATCATGCGCTATGAGGATAGTTTCCATCTTGACAGCCCAAAAATCATAGTTTGCACCATCGAACTGTGGAGTTCGTAAGTCTCCACTGGAAGAACCTGATCCCACCATTTTCTTAGTGAGTATCAGTGAAACAACCAATAAAGGAACCACCTTTATCCCTTCTGGGATCTTTTTTCTAGGAGGAACCTCACTCACAGCTTTACTCCCTTCTTCGGAATCAGACCAGAAGCTCTGATACCATGTTTGAAATGGTACCAGGCATTGTATATTTTCGATTAATCTTAGTTAAAGATTGAATCTTGAATCATAGACTTATAGAAAAAACTGAAGTTCTTCGAGAGAGAGAGAGGGTTGAGAAGTCAAGAGTCTGTGTTCATTTCATTACAGCCGAAAAACATAAACCTTTACAAGGACTATATCAGACCTTTTCAGATCACAAAACAGAACCTATACTCTAGGAACCTAGGACCTCTTCTCCAGTCATTAATTGACTTTTGAGGATATCATCCATCCACTTGGAAGAAGATAGAGAACATAGTACAATTAAAAACCAGATAAGAACCCAGCTGTAAGAGTTCTAAAAACAGAAACGTAGCCGTTGCACATTTTAAACCAAACGGCCTAGCAAGTTCTTCACTTCTTCGATTTCAGAGTTCTCTTCACTTCTTTCTGCAGGATTGTCATCTGCAGTTCAACATTAAGCTTGTATGCAGCTTACATCTCAACAGCCTCTCCTAAGCTGCTTACTGGCTTCACTCCAAGTCTCAATCTCAACAATTCATTGGGTCTCTAGGAAGCAATTCGGGTGCTCGAAAAAAGAATATGGGTTAGGTTTGAGGTGCTTTGCGGAGTTCAACGATGCTCTATTGGAAAAACAGTGTTGGAGGTTGTTAATGGAGCCAAATTCCTTGTGGGCGTTGGTCATTAAAGCTCAATATTTCCCCAATTGTTCTTTCTTCGATGCAAAGTGGGGTGGAAAAGCTTCTTGGCATGGTCAAGCCTCCTTGTTGGTAGATAAATTCTTCGTGGAGGTGTACACTGGCAGATAATGAATAGTAATGAAGTTCGGGTTTGGGTGGATAGATGGTTGCCATCTATTCCCTTGGGACGTCCCTTTCCTTTGGGCATGGTGCCAATCTCATTAAACCTCATGGTCAATTCTTTGTTATGCAATGAAAATGGGGGTTGGGATATTGATTTCCTCAAACTTTTTGTGGTGGAGGAGGAGCTTAATGCGATCTCTGAGACACATACGGGTGACTCGATGTTGAAGGACAGATTGGTGTGGCATTTCGAGAAAAAGGGAATTTATTTGGTCAAGTTTGGATATCATTGGGCTATGGCCAGGACTCGGTAACAAAGAAATGGTAACCCTCATAGGTCTGCCTTCATCCCAAAACATTTATGGAAGTGTGTGTGGAAGCTTAAGGTACATCCAAAAATAAGATGCTTTATGTGGAAGACCTTACAGAAGGTAGTGGCAACGAAGGCTAATTTGTTTAAGCGTCGATATTCTCCTTCACCAATTTGCCCTTTCTGTAACTCGAAGGAAGAATCAATGGAACATTTCTTTCTTCAATGTTCGTGGGTGGATGAGGTGTGGCACGAGGGAATGTTGACAAGAAGCTTACGCAGGGAAGATGTTACATCTTGGGCGAATTGGTTAGCTGTTATTTCTGATTCGGTAAATGGACAGACTTGTGCTAGGAGCAACTTGCTTTCATATGTTGCTATCAATTGTTGGCACATATGGAAGGCAAGATGCAACTTCCTCTGCAATCAACAATCCATTTTTCCAAGGCAGGTTATTGCAGCTATCACCCATTCGGTGGCTGCCTTCAAGGAAACTAATTAGGTTCTGGTCATTAGCCTGCCGGTCTCTATCCCAGGTACCGTATCTGAGGTTTATTGGTCTCCACCTTGTATGGGATTCATTAAACTTAATTTGGATGCCAGTTGGTTAAGGAGCTGGGGTTCGGGTTTTGTGGGTGTGGTGGCTCAGGATGAAGTGGGCAGGTTTATGGCAGCTGGCATATATAAGGTGACGGCTTCTACTGTGGCTGTGGCGGAAGCATTGACTATGCTGCATAGGTGTAAGCTAGGAAGAAATATGGGATGGAATTATGTCATCGTGGAATCTGACTCTCTGGAATCTATTTCCTGTCTTCGAGATTTGGCTACGATTGGCAGTTGAGAAGTGTTCCCAATTCTAGCGCGGATCAAAGGATTGGGGGAGGCTTTTCATGACTACCGCTAGTCTTGGGTTCCAAGATCGGCCAATATGGCTGCGGATCTTTTGGCGTCACATCAAAGTAAGGAAGTATAGGATAATATTTGGGTCAACATACCCCCATGCTCCCTTGTGCATGTTATGTATAATGATGGTCTTCCTTGTCCCTTTTAATCTTTTCTTGGTAGTATAAGGAGTGACACTTTTAGCATTAGATGCAGTGTCGTTTGTACCGCCTTGTACTACTTCTCTCTAGTTGTTGTTATTGGCTTATTTGCCTCGGGGTAGGCTTTTTTGTATCTTTGGCATCTTTGCCCAAATAATATATTATCTTGTTCACCAAAAAAAACAAAAAAAAAAAAACCATGAAATCTCAAAACATCTCCCTGCGATTACCAACACTCTTAATATGCTTTTCCAGCGATTTGATGCCATGAAAGCTTGTCAAGATTCTTCTGATGCTTGATTTGAGAAACTACATTGCGATTTTGTGGACAAATGTGACAAATTCATAGATTTGATGGAGTTTAATTGATTTCTAGAGATTACATGTAAAATTTTTAGTGAATTCCCTCAATTTCTCAAGGGGGAGATGTGAAATTTAAGAACCCTTAAAATTAAGGGTGGGCACGACCAAGCCGGGCCCAATTTTGGAAGGACCGGACAGGACTTGTTTTTAAAATGTAACAGGACGGGGAGGTCGGATATAAGAATTCTGAACTTAGGAACCAAACCTAATCTGACTCGTTTAAAACGGGTCGGTTCGGGATGGGTCCAGGGGTCCAATCGGGTTTAATTACTTTTTTTTTTTTTTTGTTGGAACAAATTATTGGAATCCAAATTCAAAACTCAAACACCAGATTACAGGGTGGCTGGCAAATCCAAAACTCATAGTCATACACTAGAAATGTCAACCAATATCTCATCCTTACAACATATAATAATAGGAACCAGGAGCTAGTAATTTAATCACAATCAGTACCAGTTTTAGGGTTAAAAACTTTTGAGTTAAAAACCACAAAGAAATTAATTTAATCACAAGCAATTTGAAAGTACAACCAAAACGAATTTTGAGTTAAAAACTTCAAATTTCACCATGTCTGCAAATTAACACAACACATAAAATATTTTTAAAAAAAAAACCTTCAAGCCAACATGATCCTTTGCATGTTCAACATGTCTGCAAATTTACACAATACATAATACCCAATTCAAACATTAAGAAATGCCAATAGAATGCCTAATACAAACATTTAAGAAATGCCTAATAAGGCCATAGATTGCAGAAAACCCTAAATTCCTAAATTTAGAAAATTAATCAAAGAAAATCAGAAATTGCTGATAAACCTAAATCCCTAAACCTAAAAAATTAACCAGAGTTAACAATTAAGAGTCCATAAATTAATTGCCTTAAATTGGGGGGAGATGAGATGATGGTGGCCAATTTTGATTCACAGGATGATGGTGTTGTTCTCAACGACGATGATGGGGTGGTCATTATTGGGAGAGACAATGATGATGGATGACTGCTATCGAGGACTCAACGCAAGCTCGAGTTGTGAATGAATGGGACAAGGAGAGACTGAATGACAATCCCCAAGGGAAAAAACAATCCAACGCTGTCGAGTTTTGGATTTGATTAATCATAAATCCAATCCATTATCCTATGCTAGAAACGGGGCGGGGCCGGGGGCTCATTCCCTCTTATTTTTAGACCTGTCCCGCTGGTTCAGGATCGGTTTGCCCATCGCTGCTTAAAGGACACTTTGGAATCTCTCAAATTCTCTCGAATTCCCTAACTTTATATAATCATTTAAAATCAATTTCTAACTGAATACACATGGATATTATAAACTCTTTTAAAGTCTGATTAAACACACCTCGACTTTCAGAGGATCACTCAAAATTTTGATTGAATACCCATGGATTTATAAAAAGAATTAAAAATCCCAATTGAATAAACCTTAGGCAAGGGATAGGTGAGAGTTTAGACTTTAGTTTGTATTTTCCCAATATTTATCATATGAAATATTCAAGAATTTAAAACTCAATGTTTTAAATATTTTAAAACATATTTTAAATATTTTAAGACATAACGTATGGGTGTCACTTCTAGCCGACACTAATTATTGTTTTTAAATATTTTAAAGCTTGCGTCAGTTCTGAGCGACATAGATTTTAGTTTTTTCAAATATTTTGAAACCCGGTGTCGATTGTAGCCAACACTAATAATATAGCCCAGACTGTGCTCCTGCCTATCACGACGGAGGTCGTCGATCCCGAGTTTCAGAATTTGCGCGGGGCCGCCGAGTTGAGGCAGATGACTGTCATTGGGAGCAATGGGGGAGTCGTGGAAGAGACGGAAACAGCGTCATCTCGTATTGAAGGCGAGGCCAAGGAGGAAAGTGTGGCGGAGGGCGGTTCGGCAAGTAAGCAAAGGAGCAAGCCCAATGGGAACACGATCCTGAAATTGTAGACTGTTGAGTCATTGGATTAGAAGCGGCTCATGGTTGAAGATCCAAATTGTAAGTCCTTTTGCTTTTCCCTCATGCAATTTCTGTGTACAAATTCTTCAAATTTTGATTTTATTTTGGCTTTTTCTCTCAGATGTATTTTCAGTGGACAAGTCACCAGTGCAATACTTCATGGAAGAGATGTTCATTGGCAATTCATTGCGGAGCACAACCACCCTTGGCAATGAGAAGGAACGAGACCAACAAATATACTTGTTTTGACATCTAAGATGTAGGAGGCGAGGGGAAGGTGACGCAGAGAAGCAAAATAGGACGCAAGCAACGTCGATTTACTGGAAAGGGTGAAGAGAAGAAGGTGAGGATTGAGAGAGGGTGAAGAAGACGATGAAAAAGAAAGAGCTCTAGAAAGAGAAAAAAAAAAAAACCAATTATTAGGTGATGTCGCTTATGGGCGACATTATAGGGGTTATTTTATTTATCCCATTATCAGGTGGTGTCGATTAGGACCGATACCAGTCTGTTCCATTCCACAGTCATTGTCAGTACTTAATGTCGCTTGTATCCAACGCAATCTTCGATGTCACTTTTAAGCGATGTTGTTTTTCTTTTTTATTTTATATTACTTTGCTTCTTGGTGGAGGATTAAGGGGCTAAGCGACGTCAATACCCTTTTTGTGACGGTAGCATTGGTGTCAGTTCCTCTATCCGACATTGCACGATCTAATTTTACCAAAAACCCGACAGTAATTGAGGTTTATTGTCAGTTTTTACACCGCCAGTTATATCCCCTTTTGTAGTTTCGTTTTAGAATACCCCGTGGATTTCCGAGTAAAAGTAAGACTTTCACACTTCAAATCCGTCTGAACAGTTCTATATGCATACAACTAGGGATAATGGTGTTCTGTCATATAATCTAATATAAATCCAAATAATAGCCAAGAGATGTATCATGTAAGTAATTGCCAAATACTAGCCAAGAGATGTAAATCATGAAAGTAAACACTAGTCCAAATACAACTACCTATAATGGTGTTCTTTTTAGGACTGAAGTTCTATATTGTGTGCGTGAGTGTCACCACTAGTTATTTTGGTTCAAATTTTGCCGACTTTTTACAAAGTATGATTGCTAATTTGCTACATCTTTTTTTAACAAACGATAATATTTACATTAAGGGGATGAGGAGCAGGCTAAGACTCACAATGAGCATATGACAATAATGTGGTTTAAATTCACATTTGACGATAATTGAACCTAAAACCTCTCACTTACAAGTGAAGAGGAATACTATCAGAGTGTAGTACTAAGTGGTCTAATTTGCTACATTTTAAATAAAATTTAATTGTCAAACCATTGCCATTAGGCCGCCCTAATCACCTTTGGATTGGACTACAACGCATTATGATTAATATCCTAAGAAGACATTTTTTAAGGTAGTAAACAAATTCAGAATGAAGAACATATCATTGATCAGGAATACAATTCCATGATTACAAACGCAATAGAAGACAATACAAAATTTACCCAACCTAATCACATCTAACCAAATAGAAAGATATTACTTAAGAGGACAAAAATTGTATAACGAAAGAATGCAATAGAAAAGACTACAAAATCTACCACACCTAACCATATATAACAAGGACAAACCCATGCATCACTAAAAATAACACATTATGATCAACATCCTAAGAGTTGAAAGTTGAAATGCAAGTCAATTAGCAAAAGTAGTAAGAGCACGACAATATTCTATAATATGCAGGCTTTACATTATAAATTAGGAAGCAGCCCCAGCCTCTCTCCGGCCGATCATTCCGCGGCATCTTGCATTCACGCCTCCGGTTTTAGATATCAAACGTGTTGCGGTTGTATATTTTTTACTTTCAAGACTTCTTTCATGATCTTAATTGCCAAAACTATATTATATTAACATTTATTTATGGATTAGTCAAACTTAACGCGTAAACAAAATCAAGTGCTTAACTGGTGGGGCATATATAATTAGCATGCATATATGGCGTTCAAAACTTCTAAATATAAAGCAATTAGCGTGTGGGGTTGTCCATGTGGTAAGGAAATTTCAAAACAATGCATGGACACAATCTCGTGTTTATTCTTTCCTCACTTGACCTTTAATAGTATTATTGCGTGCCTTTCCATTACTGGGGTTTTTAAGAAATAGTGTAGGTCACGTTTAACCTTCCTTCTAGAAAATCTCTTACCCTGGTAACAAACAAAAAAGTTGTAATTTGCAAAGTATTTATTTATTTAGATGTTAAAAAACTCTCACACATCATTTGACTATCTTTCCATGTTAAAAAACTTACCATGCATAGTAAGATGACAAGGTCAACTAATGGCTAGGGTTCTCATTTGTCATTTTGTTTCATGCCCATTTTATTCTTTATAATTTTATTTTTTATTTTTTAAATTATTATCCTAATTTAATGTTAGGTTTATTAGTTAAAATATTCTTTGAAATTGTCATTAAATCTCAATTTATCTCTTGAAACTGGTTTTGTCTCTTTTTACCCCTGAAACTGACAGTTTTAACTCTTTTGGTCTTATTTCATCCCATTTGTTACTGTTAAATTCATGGGTATTTCAAACATTTTATTTATAGACATCTATTTACCTCTACTCTATGCATTAGACCAATCTCAATTTCATTTTTGACAAATCTAATTCAAACCCATGAGTTTTGAGCATTTAAAAAAAAAAAATATTCAATCAATAGAAAAATTCGAGCAGCAAAATTATTATAGCAAGCAAAATAAAGATTACATTTTTGTTCTTAGAGTCATTTCACTTGGTAGACATCCATGTATTGGTTTGAAACGTTGCACTTAAACAAATACTCATTACAACAGAAAGAAAACATGATTAGCACCCTATTTCAAGATATCTTTATAATCGAAATTGGCCTAATCACCCCTCAAAAAATGAACTCAGATCAGTTGCACTATATATAATCTTAAAAAAAAAAAAAAAAACCCATTAAGCTATCATGTCCAAAATACTTCCCAAAAAAAAAAAAAAAAAAAAAAAAAATCATTTAAAACAAATGTGCACAATTTCAACCAAAAGTTTTACATTGCTACTCGGAATTTTTCTATTGATTGAGTAATTTATTTTTAAGAAGCCCTAACTCATGGAGTTTGAATTAGAGTTGTCAAAAATGGAATTGAGGTTGATTTAGTGTGTGAGCTAGAGTAAATAAATGTGTAAAAAGTAAAAAGTTTAAAATACCCTTAAATTTAACAGTTCTTTAACGGAATTAGCAAAAGAGTTGAAAATGTCAATTTTAGGAAGCAAATTGAGACAAAACCAATTTCAGGGGTACATTAAGATTAAATGGCAGTTTTAGGAGGCATTTCAATTAATAAGCCTTTAATGTTATTTATGTGGAACAAATTGGTTTTTAGCTTAAAAATTATTATGTTTGAGTCTTATGTAATGCTAGCGGATGAGTTTGATACGAATGTGTGGGTAATGTGGTTGGATTTGATACCGAATGTGTAGGTAATTATGTAGATGAGTTTGATACCAAATCTATAGATATTTATTCACGTGAGTTACAAGTCCTTGACTATGTTTGTTTTCTTGATCCGGTGGCGATTGGATTGGCAAAGCAAAATTATAGAGGTGCATGCATTTATGGGAATTATTATGATGCAATGTGTGAGGTTTTACAGCGTAATGTGGAAATGATTTCCTTACATATTGATAAGGATTCAATTGACCAATCTTGAGTGTTCAAGTGTTGATGCTTTTTTGGGTTTTGTTTTTGTTTTGTTAAGAGACATGTTATTCTTCCTAACAATAGATTTTATGACTAACAAGTTGTTTCTTAGGGATTCTAATTTTTTATGGTGGCAATTGCAAGCTTTCAAAATTCAAAATGTATAATTTGATCAAATAATGCATTTAATCAAGATTTTTATACTTGTTTTTTATTTATTTAAAAGAGCAAACTCGTCACTAAAAAAATTCAATCCTGACATAATAATTTGATATATGTTGTAGAACAGTGGATGTCCACTCAAAGAATTAAATAATGGGCCCTTCCACTGTTTGCCAAAGCTTGCCTCATAGGACTCCTATTTTCTATATAAATACAAACTCCACACAACATCAAAAAAAGAAAAAGAAAAAGTTCACGGAAGAGGAAGAGAGAAAAGAGAGGAAGAGGAGAGGAGATAACAGAGAGAGTTATTTTGTACTCCTATTAAATTATAATGAAAGCACCATTGCTGCTCCGAGAACGTACTCCAGTCACACTGACTGTAGAGGAACCTCGTAAATTTTGTGTTTTGTTTTATTTATTCCACTGCACACACCGTCGATTTTACAACATGTTATTAGCACAAGAAGCTCTCACGTCAATGGAAAGCACAACGCCATAAATCCGGTGAAGCACTATCTACCTCTCACTTCCGTCAGCTAAAATCTCACAGAATAAAAGGTAGGTCCATTTTCTGTCTTTCCAACTGCATCAGAAGTGCCCCACCAAATTCCAGTAAGAATTGAAATTTACAATGACCTGCAGTTGTCACGAGATGAGAAAACTCGTACTTGACAACTGATTTCCAGAGATCCAGAAGAATCTCATCAAACTTAGAAACCCAGATCGCGTTGTTTTCAACAGATCTCGAGGACTCCCATGAATCCTCAGTGTCTGAGATGGTGATGGTAGGACTGACTCCACACAGGCCTCCCTCTCTTGTCATCTATGTCTTTGTATGGAGGTTCTTGCTTCGCGATGCCATGTTCTCTAGGTCATGTAAGAACAATGCCAATCTTTGGTAGCTTTTTTATTAAATTGAATTTGGGTGACCTCCACAACAACCTAGCTAGCCCTCGGATCAAGACTAGCAAAGACAAAGAAGGAAGGAAAATAATTAAAAAAAAAAAAAAAAAGGGATTATGGAATAGTGAGGCAGCATGTGGAAATTTTTTTTTGAAATGAGTGGTTTTGGTTGCACCCTAAGAAACAACAATAATAAAAATATAAAGGGATTTGAATGGTGCACGACACCATGTGGAAAGAAAATATATATATATATATATATATATATTTATATATTTCATGTTATTGTCATTTATGTGAATGGTGTTGGTTTAAAACCCTTACACAAGTTCTATTTACTTTAAAGCAATTTATTTATCATGGACAGTTTTACTGCCTACTGCTTTAAGTTTTGATTTATGTGAATGGTGCTGAATTAAAGCCCTTGTCACAAGCTTTATTTACTATAGCTGGAATTATCGCGTATTGCTTTAATTTATTTACTGTACTTATCTTTTGTTACGATTAGTATATACAGGACCTGAAGTTTCTTGATCAGATCAGAACCTGCAGTTTCTTGATCAGATCAGAACCTGCAGTTTCTTGATCCTCATCATATAAAAATGATTGGACCTGAAGTTCCATCATGCAAAAGGATCGGGCATGAAGTCCTTTGATCCTCAAGATCAGGACATGAAGTTCCTTGATGAGTATTGTAAGTTTGAAGTGTCGCAGTGCCTCAACTTAACTGTAATAAAGGCTAGAAGAGTCTCAATCCACACCAAAAGTTCCTTATATCCATACTCAAAATGGTTTAGTAGAAGTATTTATTAAGCGGATAAAATTGATTACCCTTGCTCTGCTCATGAAAATGAAATTGCCAAGTTTCTACATGGGGACATGTCATTTTACATGATACAATATTAATTCGGTTGAGACTTGTTGCCAACCATCAATACTTTTCAGTACAACTCATATTTGGGCACAAGCTAAACATTACGCATTTACGAGTTTTTGGTTGTGTTATCTATGTGCCTATTGCACTACCACAATATATATACTAAAATGAGGCATTATCACAAACTAGGAATTTATGTTGGATTTGATTCATCATCTATCATTCAATATTTTGAACCCTTGACTGGAGATATGTTTACCGCGTGGTTTGCGGACTATCATTTTGATAAGACAATTTTCTTGCCGTTAGGGGGAGAAAATAACATTGTTCCAGAAGAATGATGAGAAAATATCATTCCAGAAGAATGATGGGAAAAGACCGTTCTAGAAGAAAGAAGAGAATTTGTCTTATTTTGATTCACGAAGCAATCAATATGAAAATGAAGTAAGAATAATTGAATGATGTGTCAATCAAATGCCAGATGCATTTAATGGTGCAATAAAAATGATGAAATCACATATACTTGCTTCAAATGTGCGTACAAGAATTGATGTCCCAGTTAGACAATATAATGAGGCAGTAAATGATTTATCTGTTGCATGCCTGAAGCGTGGCAGACCCTTAGACTCAAAAGGTTCAGTCATTCGAAAGAAGAAGAATATGACACTACTGAACTATTGCATTCCCGAAGCATAACTGTTGCATGCCAAAAGCATGACAGTCGTGCATGGATACACGTCCCAGAAAGGACAATCCACGGACATGGGAATGTTGATGTCTCATGCATGAAGCATGGTAGAAATATAGGTTCCAATAACTCAACTCTCAGAAGTGGAGATTACAATCCAAGCTGTATAACGCTTAAGAAGAGGTTATGATCTGCATTCTTTAAAATTATGACTATCCTAGAAGAGATAGTGTAATGCTCTTGAAGAGGTAGTTGATATCCAAAAGAAATGAAAAGTTTTTATGTATGCGCATGCACTTGAGGATATGGGATCACAAATTGATGATAACCAATGGTAATTTTGGTTTTTACAAGTAGCTACTAAATTCATCAATGAGCTATGTTGATATTGAGTCCCGTTCTTTTCCGTCGACGAAAGGAAAGATTATTGACCAAAAAATGGAAAAAAGCAATTCCATTACAATTTTGTAAGAACGTGAAAAAATGAACCTACATATATGTGTATATAATACAAATAGCCAAAAGATGTTGAACCAAGGAGGTTACATATAGGCATTTGTAATACAGGGAAATACAATCGCATGATATGACACAAGGTTACTTAGTGAAACCTGAAATTATACTTTTGTAAACAAGTTCATATAAATGAAGTATTATATACGAAGGGTTGAGTCGCCTACATCATATCTCAACAAGTAAATCTCTCAAGTATACATGAAAGCAAGTTGCTTTGAATAAATTTCAAAGGAAAATATGTCATAAAGTCTAGAAAATCCTTGAAGGATTCAAATTGCATGAAGAAAGCCCCGGAAGGGTAAAGCATAAAATATGTACTCAATACCAATGGAGGGTATAAATTGCCTTAGTGAGTACTATCACTATGATATTGTTGCAACATACTAAAATCTCTTGCAAGAGTTGATGACATTAGATTGGGACTCCTGAAGAGTCTAGAAAGATTATAAAGTGTTGAAAGAAATATTGTCTCGAATTGCAAATCGAACAATATGCTAACACGAATATTATCCATGATATTTATGATATTAAAGAATTATATGGATTGAAGATTATGAGTTGAATACTCAAATGATGTAGACACTAAGAATGATCATTTAACTTCGTGAGGGTAAAGATAAATTAATATTTGGTCCAGAAGTACCACATCTTAGTGAAGTATATGCTTTATTGTATTTGGCACAATATATTGAATGAAATAAAGCTTATCTATTGATATCTTCG
The DNA here is from genome assembly GCF_963583255.1 of Pyrus communis. Taxonomy (NCBI): domain Eukaryota; kingdom Viridiplantae; phylum Streptophyta; class Magnoliopsida; order Rosales; family Rosaceae; genus Pyrus; species Pyrus communis. Next base: position 16,722,291 of record NC_084819.1, read on the forward strand.
AGAAATTATAGGTATGTGCATACACATGAGTTAAAACAAACAAACAAGATGGAGCCTTCATAAAGGTTGCTCATGTGAAGCCTCAGTACTCGACAGTACCCCAGAAGAAGCAGACACTGGAGATTGATTGTACGACGCCCTAATACTTGGCAAAAGACCAGGAGGGGAAGGCAGAATTTGCCTTCGGAATCTAGCAACGAACCTCTGGTGATCACTTTGAATCCAACTTTTGGATTCTTGCAGCTGGTTGAGTTTTCTTTTCATGCTCGTTAAGTAATTATTTGCAAGCATGTGTAACACTCTATTATCGTGCTTGAGCCCTATGATCTCTTACTTAAGACTTGCCACCTCAGCCATCAATGATTCAATTTGGCGAGTTTGAGCAAGTAGGCGTTGACCCATATTGGAAACAAAGTCAGCACACTGAACGCTGAGAGCTAAGAAGTCTTGAACGATCGACTCATCAGACCATGTTGAAAGGATTCTGTTATCCTTTGGAGTGAGAAGATTCCTAGCTACCATTGTAGCGGTTATGTTATTCCTCATCACAGAGTCTCCAACTGTAAGAGGGTCATTAGAAGATGAGAAGGGCGGGCGTCACATATTATTCTAACGCGACTCGTCAGTATCCTTTCTGAGACTTAAATCTAAACAAAGGTTAGATGGGTAAGCCATTTTCAGAAATGATGAAGCAAAATGAGATCAGATAAAATCTCAAAAGTGTAAGAAGGGGAAAATTCTACATGCAGCAGTTTTCCGAGCATGCATTTTGAGCACAATTGATGTCTCTATAAAAAGAAAAGGCAACAGAGCCACTTGTTCGGAGATCGAAAAGGCACCGCTCTCCGAATTTCAAAAGTCGGATTTCCTGGATCAAAGCTCATCAACATTTCTCAGACGCAATCTCAGCTTTTCAGATATCACGTACAACTTTGTCAAAGATTTTTGACAAAGTTGAAAACGCATTAATTTTACTGTTCTAATTACACCACAGTTGCTGACAAGAGTAAAGGCACAACACCACTACTTGCTATTGGGAAATCTCTATATACGTCGACCTCCATTCTTCATAACAAGGCAGACCTTCAAGAATACCTAACTTTTCCTCATCTCCGAGAATGTATCTTCAACAAAGCATTTCGAAATACTCAGTTTTCTTCCTCTCTGAGAATACCTATTCAAACAAGTCACACCATATCAAGAGTATCTCATATCATGCAATCTCCCTGTATTTTCCTTTGTCCTTGTTCTCACCTGCAAGATAAGGAGAAATAGAGCAATCAGTCGCCACATAGAATCAAGCTCCCAATCTGGAACTGATTGCCTGAAACCTTTGCGTGGTTGCTTACCTTGCATTGCTCTCGATTACTCATTTTCAATTGTTGATATAATGTTGGTTATTTACACTGAAGCTGCCAAGCATGATGAGTTATTGAGAAGTGATGTTCTGAAGGACCATTTAAATGCAAGGGTTATATTCTACTCCTGCATCAGGGGACAAATATTGCAAGAGAAGATGTCACACCTGCATATGGGAAAACTAGGGAAAATACCACTTCTGCAAGGGGAACAGGTAAGGCAAGTGAAAATGATACATTGAAGCATGTGGAGACAAGCACAACAAAAAACATGCCGATTCATCCCTGACGGTGCCGAAGATCACTTGTTACGTGGAGCTGTTCGTGGTCCCATTTCATTCAAGAACAAGTCCCAAGGCCCTTAAAGAAATCACAAGTCCGATTCAAGATCAAGTGTCCACCACCCTTGAATTGAATTTAGCTCTAGATAAATGAAGTAAATTTAGACATTTGGAGGAAGTCTAGCAAAAGGCCCTCCAGCCCAGTTCAAGAACATGCATGTGGAAAGTCAACAAGCACAACATATATGGTACTACTCATCAAGGGGAGCATCCAAAAACATATCAAGATTTTAACGAGTTAATCGAAGACTTGTGGCCATCCAAGGGGGAGTGTTGTAGAACAGTGGATGTGCACTCAAAGAATTAAATAATGGGCCCTTCCACTGTTTGCCGAAGCTTGCCTCATACGACTCCTATTTTCTATATAAATACAAACTCCACACAACGTCAAAAAAAAAAAAAAAAGTTCACGAAAGAGGAAGAGGAGAGGAGATAATAGAGAGAGTTATTTTGTACTTCTATTATTCTAAATTATAATGAAAGCACCATTGTTGCTCCGAGGACCTACTCTAGTCACATTGACTGTAGAGGAACCTCGTAAATTTTGTGTCTTGTTTTATTTATTCCATTACACACACCGTCGATTTTACAACAATATAAGATTAATTACCAAAACATTTTATTTGAGTTTTCTTTAATGGCCAAAATGTCTTCCTTTGTTCTTCTGGGAAAATACTCGAAAAGTCATTGAAATTCAATCTCTTGATACGTTTTGTGTCTTACAAGATTAGCATGCATGCACCAAAAAGGTGGTCAAGGTAAAATGTACATTATAATATCAAATTAAGCTAGTTCATATATTTTGTTGTGACTTATTTTATCTGACATGAAGAGAGATACTTGGCGGCATAGGGAGAATAGAGAGAGATGTATTTGTTAGGTTGTGTAGAGGATGTTGTTATTCCCTTTACGTAGTGCCTTTATTTATAGTAATAAGGGATGGAAGAAGCCTTCTTCTCCAAGGAGTACAAGTCCTAATAAGAAAGAATAACTAGAATCAAATCTAATCTTGGATTTACACAATCACACTTAAATACAAAGTTTATAACACTTCCCCTTGCGTTGTAAATACTCAAGTAGATTCGGCATCATGTAGACTTGAGGAAGTCGACTCGTCAGCACTGATTATGGGAACACACTAGTCTCAAAGTAAAGTAAGAACTTGCGTATGGAACTAAGTCTCACAAAAAACTCAATGGCTATGGTAAAACCCAAGTAGGAACAAAACCCAAGGAAAAATGCGTGAGAAAATGCAAAGTTAAATGAAATGTCCACGGGTCGTCATCAGGGATATGATTAACCCAAGGTGGGTGCCTCGTCAAAACATTGTTAGGTAGCAAAAACCCAGTGAGAAAAATGCTCCTATTTGTAGGGAAAAAGAGTACATTAAGATCAAGCAAGTATCCTTCAGGATACTTCTCCTGAGTTTGACATAATTCCAAAGAAAACTAGCAAGTATACTTCAAGATACTCCCCCTGAGTTTGACATAATTCCAAAAAGAACTAACAATGTTACAACAAAAAGTTTACGCATACCTATTCCTTGAACAAGCTTCTGAAACGTTTCCTTCGGTAGTGATTTGGTGAAGAGGTCGGCCTAATTGTATTGTGAACGGATTTGCATGACTTCAACCTTCTGATGCTCTTACTATTGATGTGAGGAGAAGAACTTCGGCGTAATGTGCTTGGTATTGTCTCCTTTGATGTAACCCTTCTTGAGTTGTTTAATGCATGTTGCGTTGTCTTCATAGATCATCGTCGGGATGTCAACGACGGGATAAAGATTGCAGGAACATTGAATATGGCCCACAACTGCTCTCATCCAGAAGCATTCCCGAGTTGCTTTGTGTAAGACGAGAATTTCAACATGGTTAGACAAAGTGATAACTAAGGTCTGTTTAGTCGACCTCCAAGAGATTGTAGTGCCTCTAACGGTAAAGACATAATCCGTTTGAGAATGTGTCATATGCGGGTCAGATAAGTATCATACGTTGGCATAATCAACAAGATAGAGAATCGACTCGAGATAAGGGGGTGCGGCATCACTTGAGGATATGTAGGGACAAAACAAGCCAGATCCATAGTACCCTTAAGTTAATGAAAGATGTCTTTAACATTAGTCCAATGTATGCATGTTGGTGCATTACTGTATTTTGCCAAAAGATTAATAATGAAGGAGATGTCGGGTCTAGTGCATTAAGTTAAGTACAATAAAGTGCCTATCACACTTAGATAAGGAACTTCAGGCTCCAAAATCTCTTCATCATCCTCATTCAAATGGAAGGGATCTTATTTTGCATTTAGCGATCAAACGACCATATGAGTACTTAAAGGCTTCGCTTTATCCTCGTTAAAGTAGTGCAACACCTTCTGGGTATAGTTTGATTGATGTACTAAGATTCCATCCGAACGGTGTTCTATCTCGAGACCGAGATAGTATCGAGTCTTTCTTAGATCTTTCATCTCAAATTTAGATGTGCGGTAGTTCTCTCAAGCTCTTCAGGAGTTTTGATGAGGTTCATATCATCCACATAAACAGCAACAATCGTAAAACTGGAATGTGACTTCTTAATAAACACGCAAAATGCATAGTTCGTTGTTGACATATTCCTAACTAGTCAAATACTCACTCAGATGGTTATACCATGTTCTTTCGAATTGCTTTAAACCATAGAGTGAATCCCTTAGTTGAATTAAGAGAGGAAATTTTTTATCTAGTTAATGTAAGTCATTCGGGAACTTTCATATAAATTTATGTATCAAGATCCCCGTAGAGATACGCAATTACTATGTCTATTAACTGCATACTCAGTTTTTCGAAACCTACCAAATTGATAAGGTAGCGAAAAATAATCACATCAATAACGGGTGAATAAGTTGGTCATAGTCAATGTTGGAGCGTTGTGAAAGGCATTGCGCAACAAGACGAGTTTTGTAATGCATAATTTTGTTCTTCTCATTACGTTTTTGAACGAAAACTCACTTGTAGCCAACATGCTTCACATGTGGATGGGTATGAGCTACAAGTCCAAGCACCTTATGTTGCGCAAGCGACTCAAGTTCAATTTGAATTGCTTGTTTCTAGTTTGACCAATTAGTTCTATCTCGACATTCATTAACGGAACGGGGTTCAATGTTATTGCTCAACATGATCTCAGTAGCTACTGATATGCAAATGCATCGTCAATGATCATCTCATTTCTACACCAAACATCATCCAAGTTAGCATAATGGACCAAAATCTCGCGATTCTCGGGAGGTGATTTTGTCTCTTCAAGCATGCTTCTGTAATCTAGAATTTCTTCATAAGTTAAATAGAATGAGTAGGCAACAGTCGGATTCATAGTAGGCTTAAGAGAAGCATATGACGTGGGTTTTCTCTTCCAAGGGTGTGAATCCCTTGAACCAAGTGGTTTACCACACTTTTATGTAGACGAAAAAGATTGGTTAGCCGCTAATATACGTGGATTGGTCAAGGTGGCGTCTTCGGCTTTCAAAAGGGAAGTTTGTTACATTTGGTACATCCATCTTTGTAGGCACATTCGCAGCTGGAATATGTGATCTTGTCACTCGTACTAGATTCATGAAAGTATCTGGCATGCTCTAAGCTACACTCTAAAGATCTAATATGCACTGCACTTCAGTTTCAGACTGAGTGGTGCGTGGATCTAAATAAGACAAAGTGGGAGTTGTCATGATAATTCACGTCGTTCTTCAAGAACAGTGACATTCTTATTTTCCCTTAATGACGAGAAGATTGTCTCATAGAAGTGACAAATTGCGAAATGAGCATTAAACATATTGCTTGTCAAAGGTTCTAAGTAATGAATAATTTAAGGAGAATCATATCCGACATAGATTTTCATCTTTCGCTAAGGCTTTATTTTTGTACGTAAGGGCAGCGAAATCGACACATAAAGCACACAACTAAAAACGTGCAGATGTAACACGTCGAGTTCGTATCCAGTAGCCAATTGATGGGCGCTATATGGTTGGGTTGCAACATGCCTTAGGTGGACCAATATGACTGCATGTAATATTGCATGGACCCAAGCAGCGATCGGGAGCTTGGTACGTATGACTAACGATCAAGCAATCATTTGTAAGTGCTTAATGAATGCTTCTGCTAGGCCATTTTGGGTGTGAGCATGGGGTACTGGATGTTCAACTTCAACCCCCATTGACATGCAATAGTTATAAAAAATTTTAGATGTGAATTCTCCAGCATTATCTAATCGAATAGATTTGATCTAATAATCAGGGTGGTGAGCCTTGAGCTTGATAACCTAAGCTAACAGTTTGGAGAATGCAGCGTTCCTTATGGACAACAAGCACACGTGTAACCAAAGTGTGGAAGCGTTAACCAAAACCATAAAATATCTAAATGGTCCACAGGGAGGTGAATTCGTCCACAAATGTCCCCTTGAATCTTTTGTTAAAAAAAAAAAAAAAGGATGATTCAAACGAATCTTGTCATAAGAAGGCCCAATAATAAGTTTTCCCATAGAGCAAGTTTGAAATACGATTCCTTGGATCGAACCTAAACTTCGGGTTTGTGGATGCCCGTGTGATAATTTGAGGATACGTGGCATCGCCGTTCGTCTAAGGTGTCCCAAACAATCATGCCAAAGTGTAATTTTGTGCATGGTCATTGAGGTAGGGCCGGCCACATAGTGGCTTTCTATAGGGCGTATAGTCGTAGTATACAGACCCCTCGGGTTACGCTTCATCTTCTATGGAATATGCTTTTGGCCATATTTGTAAGAAGTGATGCACATAAATTCAACTTTGTTTTACACATAGGTTTTAGCGTGGTAATTATTATCTCTAATATCCTTGAAACTTAACAACGTTCTTCCGGAACGTGAAGAATAAAATGCCTTATCAATGGTTAAGATTGAACCATTAAACAAAATTATATGTGCCTTATCCTATCCTTTGATCAGGTTGGATGGGTCTGAGAGGGTTGTCAAGGGGTCATTCTTAGGTACGAAATTAGTGAAATATATGCATTCACGCAAAACGGTGTGCGTGGTTGCACTATCTGCTAGATAACTTCTTACTAGTTATACCTAGAAAGAAAAATTAATTTGAATCGGTCACATGCATAAAAGTTCTTAAAACAAATATCTATTCAAAATAATTTAAGTATTCAAGGATGGTAATTAAAAAAACTTAACATTCAACAATAAATCACCAACAAATAATCCAACCATAAAGGAAAATTGTTCAAACTTAAACCAAAAACAAGGGGGTTCGGCCACTATGTGGAATTCAGCCCCCTTATTCTAAAGTTCAACTAAAAATAGTTCATGTCTGAGATTCTAATCTTCCATAGGGGTAATAGCCTCCTGAAAGTCATAAACCTCCATCTTGGTACTCTCCGGTTCATCCACTCGCATAAAGTTTGATTCAAACTTCTTATGATGAGAATGACATTCAGCTATAACTTTCTGGGGAGCACGGAATGTATGGGACCATTGGTCATTTGAACCACAGCGGTAGTACATGTCTGCATCCATGGTTTCAGGTACTTTGCCCTTATTCTTGAAGTTTTGGGCCTTATGAGCGAGGTTAGGGCGCTTCTGTACTCAGTTTCCTCCCTTAGATGGGCCTTGGCTCTGTTGATGTTGACGGGGTAGCTTCTGGCAGTTCCTGCCACACCTATGTTGGCGTTTTAGGGGTTGATTTATGCTATAATGTGCTTCAGGAACAGTAGTCGCCCTAGAAGGTCGAGCTTGATGATTTTTTTATCAACATCTGATTCTACTTTTCAGCAAGAAATAAAACAGAGATTAAATCTGAAAACTTAGTGAACTTATGAGCTATATGTTATTACTGCAGGACAATATTGGTAGCAGAGAAGGTCGAATATGTCTTCTCCAGAATATCCTATTCGGTCAAGTACTCGTTACAGAACTTGAGAAGTGATTGTGACAAACTTCAAAATTATATTCATTCATATACTTAAAGTCTTGGAAGCGTAAATGATGCCAGTCATGTCTTGCTTCAGGCAAGAAGATGTCATTTTGGTGATCAAAGCGATCAGCCAAAGCAACACAAAGTGTTCGTGGATCTTCCTCAACAAGGTACTCAGTTTGCAATGCATCATGAATGTGTCTTCGGACGAAGATCATGGTAGTGGCTTTCTCAGCTTCGCCAACAAGGTTGTTTGTCTTATCTTCAATAGTAGGATGCAAATTCTTTGCTGTAAGGTGGAGCTTCACATCTTGGACCCACTTAAGGTAGTTTTTTCCAAATTCGACATGTTATGGATAAGGATATGGTTAGTGTAATGGAGAAAAAAAAAATCAATTCACTCACATATGAGTAGAACATTCAGGTTCTAATAGACATGTATTGGTTTAAATTTACATGGAAAAAACTTTGGGTTCTATAGGTGATGTTTTTAAGGAAAACTTCATGTTTTCAAATAAGGCATGTTTCTAGAAACTTCAGATTTCGAAAGAATTATGAACTTCAGGTTCATATGTTCCTATAGAGAAACACAAATAAATATACAGAAATATGTAATACGAAAATATGCAAATAGTTCTAGAATTATGATTGATTTAATTATTTGGACTTCGGGCCAAAATTAAAGTGTGGGTGAAAAATTATAAAACCCATAAGGCCTAAAAAAAAGGCAATTAAACTCGTGACCCAAAGATACAGACTAAAGTCCACATGTGGGTTGAGAAAATTAGTGCCATGAGGTCCAGGCCCAAAAACTGGGATGGGGTAGGCACGGGCCTTGCATGTAAGCATGCCTAGTCGTCACAGAGAAGTGGCATGCGAATGCAAGCCAAAAAATAGGGGCCCAAACGGGCTATGATCTAGTGTGACGCGGTGCAGATGCACCGATGCACCAGCTGTAAGTTGGGATCGAGTGCATGCAAGGACACGGATGCACTAGCGCGGGGCTGGGATCTGGTGCAACGTGGGTGTAGGGGGACACCAAAGGCTAATGGGCTGGTGTCATATTGGCTTAAGGTGATCAGCAGCGAGCCTAGGTTTGCAGGCCCAAATAAAAAAAACTTTTTATTATTATTATTACTATTATTGTTTCTGCAAGCCAAGAAAAGTCTAGGCCCAAAGGGTCATGGGCCAGACTAAACACAAACTCCAACTGTGCTGGGTGTACGCATTAGAGAAGAGGACTGGCGCCGCCACTTTTGGTGACCGTGTCTGGGTTCAGAGAACTTGGGGCAAGTCATGGGGGTCGACGGCAACCACGATGGTGAACGGAGAAGGTTAATCTCGGCGTTAAAGAACCAAACCCTAAAAATTTCAAATAAGATTTTCAAGAAATTCCGATGAGATTCAAGTGAATATTTGTCCAATTTTCATCGGGGACGACTTTCGGTTATCGATGACAGTGACCAGAGGCTCAGGGCGGTGGCTGCAGGCCATGCCCGTGGTGGTCGTGGATAAGGACGCCATTAATGAGGTTGGGTTTTTCTGGGTTGCAAAGCCTGAAGCTTATGACTCCATGGCTTGGTTCACTCGGCTCGGCACAGGGAGCCCAGGGACTTGGCTTCCAGCCGTCGCACTCCATGTTCCTAACGAAACCCTAATATATATATATATATATATATATATTTTTTTTTCAATTTCCATATTATAATTTAATGCATATTCAACATATAAGTCAATGCATTAGTAGATATTTGAGGCAATTCATGGCAATATCAATTCACATAATTCAACAATTATGGATAAAATGCATACACAATTTATGTAGAATCTAAAATTCGAAAAACATAAAATTGGGTCATGCATTATAGTGAATGCTCATGTTATTAGGGCTGCAAAAATATTGAGATAAGTTGTTTTGAAAGAACTTGATTGAGTGATGACATTGATGAACTAGTTTGATGCAAAAAACTTCCACGTCAGATTCCTAAGCGCAACGGTAGGAGCATGCCGATAGCGTGTTATGACTTATTTTATTTGATAAGGAGAGAGAGGGTCGGCGGCACATCGAGAGAAAAAAGAGAGATGTGTTTGTAGGGTTGTGTAGAGGATGTTGTTATCTCCATACGCAGTGCCTTTATTTATAGTAATAAAGGAGGAAAGAATTCTTCTCATCCAAATAATATAAGTCCTAATAGAGAAGAATAACTAGAATCAAATTTAATCTAGGATTTACAAAACCACACTTAAATACAAAGTTTATAACATATTCACATATTTAATTAACAAATATATTCATTTTGAAGTGCATTCTTTAAAAAAGAAGGAAATATCTGCCGTTTGCAGACTACATGCTAGCTCATATAGCAAAATATTATTAAAAGATTTAGCGACATGCAGGTAAATGCGCAAAGTTTAAATGTAAGATTTGAAATCCTGAAGAACATATATGATCGTCTTACTACATCTCATGGCTTTCGTGACGCCGGCGGTGGTGGTGGAGTTGGAAACATCGGCGGAATGGCGGTGAAAATGGTATTTTTGTCAATCCCAGTAGCTTTGTCTCCTGGCAAAGCAACAAGTGCTGCTACTAAACCTGCATTTCCCGCCAGAGTAGCCTCAGTGTAATTGTTATTAGTACAAACATCATGGAAGCAATCATCTTTGTCTGGGCCAGCAACCATAGCACCATCAATTGTGTTAGGGTTTTGCTTTGAAGTGTCCCTCCATTTCCAACCCCCATCGCAACTGTACTTGATCTTGTTATTCGGAATAGATGCACCTCTGTGGTGGACATGTGTTGGGAAACGATTACCAATCCCTACAACATAGCTCAATTTTTTGGGATTTTTTCCCAGTATGTAATTAATTTGGGTTTTAGCAAATTCACGTAGGACATCAATAGAATAGAAGCTTGGTCCACGAAACATCCCATCTGAATTGGTATTTTCTGCTGATTCAAGATAATCGCTGTAGAGAGTAGCTAAGAAGGCTGCGTTGACTATATATTGAAGAGGTTTTGGTTTTCCATGATTCAGTTGGATTAAGCCTCCTTTTGTCCTATTGAAGGTTGTGAAATATGGGAGGTATGAGCACATGATTGTGTTAGCCTCATTGTGAAATCTTCTCGAAGTTTCTCTATATGGGTACCCAGGATTTATGAATAACCTCAAACGGGTTAGAAGTACCTATTCAAAAAGAGTATCAGCATCATGATCAATTAGCAGTAAAAGTTTAAAAGGAAAACTCAAAATTTTATGATGGCCTGCATAATAGCCATTTCATTTTTTGAGTTTGATTTTCTTATTAGATGTAAAGATAGAAAATTCAGAAGGGATAATTAGGGATGAAAAATCGAAAGGATTGCCGGAAGGAAGTGGAAAAAGTTTTTATATATGGAAATGATACGCAATATGAAAACTACAAACAAAAAAGCATAAACAATATTTTAGTTGGGCTTTTACACTTTTAAGTTATTGTTTTCATATGCATTACAATACATTTCTTATTCCTCATTCCCATCACTTTCTTACACCCTTCTTTTATCACTCATTTTCTACATATATTTTCTCTCTATTCCTAGCAAAAAATTAATATTTAAAAATTAAAGGAAATGATTTTCATATTTGTCCCAAAGAATCAGGGAATATATTCAATTGAGATTTTGAAGGATTTTTAAAAGAGTTATAAATCTGTAGAGTTTGATGGAGTTTTAATTCATAGGCTTTCATAGACTTCATGTTAATGTGCTCTCAAAATCTTAGAGAAGATGCTGGATTTGTTAAGGATTCTGGGACATTCATGAATTTGTTTTAAAATCCTTATTAAATACCTTTAAAATTTGGAACTCTTTTAAAATTCTTTAAAATCTCAAATGAATACACCCAACAAGATAAATGAAGATATATTAAACATAAACACTACAAACTCCCTTAACATACCTGAGCACCAAGAAGTTTGTTGTCCTAGCTCAACACTCCATGAATAGGCCCCCTTTAAGAAGGCAGCGTGTTTGGCAAGACCCGGAGTTGTTCCAAGCTGAAGATAAGAGTTGTTGCCTATTGCGTAGTATTAACAGTATTGGTTGTATTACAATCACCAAGAAAATACAGAGACAAAAGAAAGGAAGAAGAAGAACGAAGATACAGTAAAGTCTTAAGGAAAATCTGAATATTCTTTTGATTGCTTAACTGACTGCTCATATTCTCACATTCTCTCCTTTTATACAAGAGTAACCCCACTCCTACAATCTTAGCTGACTAGACTAACCTTATCCCAACAGATCCTAACTATTTAACAGATTCTAACAACCTTTTTGATGACATGGCATTTCATATTTTGTAAAACAGTATAGGTCAACATCCTCACTCAATCTCAACTAGAGTAGCCTAGCTTGAGATTGAAGCAATGCCAAGTAAAGGAAGGACTGTGAAGGCCCTTGGTTAACACATCAGCAGTTTGGTCATCAGTGGACAGATACTGAACTAACAAGTCTCCCTTGTGAACTCTTTCCCGAATGAAGTGATAATCCGTATCTAGATGCTTAATGCGAGAATGAAACACCAGATTGGCACTTAAAGCAATAGCTGATATGTTATCACAGTAAATGGTTGGTGGCTCAGGTAACTCAACCCCGATATCTCTAAATAACAACCTGATCCAGGCCACATCAGCAGCCGTATGTGCCAGTGCTTTGTACTCAGCTTCTGTGGAACTTCGAGATACTGAGGTTTGTTTCTTGGACTGCCAGGATATAGGGTTATTACCAAGATAGACAACATATCCAGTTACTGACCTTCTTGTATTCAAATCAGCAGCCCAATCCGAGTCTGAGTATGCAGTCAACTTCATAGCAGTATCAGATGTATATGTAATGCCACACTCTGAAGTTCCTTGAAGATACCTCAAAATCCTCTTAACAGAGTTGAAATGAACATCCGTTGGTGCTGTCATGAATTGACACACAGAGTTGACAGCAAATGCTATATCTGGGCGAGTAAATGTGAGGTATTGTAATGATCCAACCAAGCTCCTATACAATATAGCATCTTTCAACAGTGTACCCTCAGTGAGTAACATCTGACAGTGAGGTTTACATGGTGTAGTGCCAGGTTTACAAGACTCCATACCAGCTTTATGAATGAGATCCTTGACATACTTGGATTGATTAACAAATATGTCACCATTAGCTTTATAATGAATCTGTAAGCCCAGAAAATATGTAAGTCTGCCCATGTCCTTTAAATCAAACACTCCTGCCAAATCCTGAATCACAGCATTGAGTTTGGTACCATTAGATCCAGTAAGGATGATATCATCCACATATAATAGCAAAACAAGTACATAAGTCCCATCAAGTTTCACAAATAAACTAGTGTCAGAAGAGGATGCATTGAATCCCAACGTTGGCAGATAACTAGTAAACTTGGAGTTCCAGGCCCTTGGTGCTTGTTTGAGACCATACAGGGACTTAATTAATTGACAAACATAATTCGGATGAGATAGATCAACAAAGCCCTGAGGTTGTTTCATATAAACCTCATCTTGCAACTCCCCATGTAAAAAAGCATTTTTGATGTCTAACTGCCTTAATTCCCATTTGTGAATTGCTGCCAAGGACAAAATGAGCCTCACAGTTGTGTGTCGCACTACTGGACTGAAGGTTTCTGAGTAGTCAATACCTTGTTCTTGAGAAAACCCTTGAGCTACAAGGCGAGCTTTGTACCGAGACACGTTGCCATCAGGATTTTTCTTGAGTTTATAGACCCATTTACTGCCAATGATCGATCTGTCAGGAGGAGGAGGTACTAATCGCCAAGTTCCTTGAGATTTAAGAGCATTATACTCTTCTTGCATTGCATATTGCCATTGAGGTATAGCAGATGCTTTTCGAAAACTAGATGGCTCAGTTGAATCAGTAATAGAAGCAACAAAAGAAAAACCTCCACTAAATGTGTGATTAGCCTCCAGCATTAAAGAGTGAAGCTCAGGACATGAAGCAATAAATGCAGCATAGGATTTCTGAGTAATAGTACCAGACTTCAATCGTGTAACCATTGGATGACCAGATGGTGCAGGAGGCACGGTATCAGATATTGAAGTAGAGATAGGAAGATGTACCTCTAACTGTGATGGACTATGGATAAGCAATAATGACATTGTATGTTGAGACATTGTTGGAGTAGAGGAGACAGAACCTGTAGGAGTAGTAATGAGATATTGTGCAGTGTTACTTGGCATTCGCAGATGCTGGAAACTATGCTAAGTACTGTCTTCAACAACCTGTGGATTTCCAGATGGAACTGTAGCAGGGACCTGAGAAGTGTAATGATCTTGACTTCTATAATCATGCACTTGAATAACCACTGGAGAGACTTTCGATTTTGAAGGACTATTCATATTCCCAGCTTGGGATAATAAGGGCAACACAAATGGAAAAACCGTCTCATCATGAAGCACATGCCTTGACAATACTAGCTTTCTTGTTGACAAATCATAACATACTACTCCCTTGTAACCAGAAGCAAACCCCAGAAAAACACACTGTTTAGTCCTGGATTGTAATTTATGCTGATTATATGGTCTTAAGAATGGATAAACAGCAGTACTAAAGATCTTCAGATTATGAAGTGTTGGTTCTTGAGCAAACAAAACTTGATAGGGTGATTTCATGTCTAAAGTCTTACAAGGCATTCTGTTAATAAGAAAGGCAGCATGTAAACATGCATAATTCCAAAACAGCAATGGAACATGAGCTTCTGTCAATAAGGAAATAGTTGTTTCTATTAAATGCATGTGTTTCCTCTCTGCAATACCATTCTGCTGAAGGGTATATGGACAGGAGATAGAATGAATAATCCCCTTAGTGTCCAAAAACTTGGTGAATATGTGACTCATGTACTCACCCCCACCATCAGTTTGCAGACATTTAATAGCACAATTAAATTGAGTTGCAATAAAGGAATGGAACTTGATGAACACTTGGAAAACATCATATTTATTCATAACAAGGAAAAACCAGAGAAATCTGGAATACTCATCTATGAAACTTACATAATATCTATATCCTTCCAATGACTTAATAGGAGATGGACCCCATACATCCGAATGGACTTTTTCAAACATGAAACTAGCTCGAGTATCTCTTACTACAAATGGTTGTCTACACATTTTTCCAGACAAACAGGAAGTACACACAGAAGGACTAGAATCAATACTAACAGACTTATTGAACCCTTTGAGCATTAGAGACAAAACTTCCTCTGATGGGTGGCCAAGTCTCTCATGCCAAGTTGAAATTCTAACAACTTTGCCAAGAAAAGCAGCACCTTTACATGATCGAGCAGCAAATCTTCTGGAAAACACACTCACAGGAATCTCATATAACTCTCCTCTACTCATGCCGTGGTACAACATCACCCCTGTTGCCTTGTCCTGTATGAAAAACACACGATCATCACATGTAAACCAGCAACCATTGTCCTTACATAATTGTTTAACAGATAGAAGATTGACTGTAATGGTGGGAACATGTAATATATTCCTTAGAAGTAATGAATGATTAGAAGTAGAAATGATAGATGAACCAATATGTTTAACCGCCAAACCTTCACCATTGCCAATGGTAATTTTATGATCACCGTTATATGGAGCAGGCTGATTCAAATTCTCCAGATTTGATGTCATATGATGTGAAGCTCCTGTGTCTAGAACCCAAGTATCAGCTGCAGAAACCCCTTGTACATTCTGGCCAAATTCAGTTGCTGACTGATTATGTGCAGTAAAAGCTGTAAGGGAAGGAGGTGGTGGTGGTCCTTGATAAGAGAAATTGGTCATGTGCCTGCATTCTAGTGCACTATGACCTTTCTTGCCACAAATTTGACACATAAGAATCTGATAATTCTGCGACGATGAGACATAATCACCTCTGCTCAAACAGTTTGGAGCAGTATGCCCCCTCTTGGAACAAATCTGACACTCAATTACTACCGGAGCACTAACATTTGTATTGCCATTCCAACCAATTCGAGAACCAGTATTTGAGTAAGAGTGTCCAAAGAAAGGCCCCCCTCTCTGTCTGTTATTGTAGTAAGGCCGAGAATTGTTCCAGGAGCCATTCCCATTTCTGTTCGAAGGATAGAAATTTGAAGAATTCCCAAAGTTCCTGTTTTGAAACCTGTTCCCATTTCCTCCATAACTAGAACTACTGCGATATCCTTGAGGACCTCCACTTATCTGACTACTGTTAGAACTGTCTCCTTGTGAGTAATTATTGCCTTGATATCCCCCCTTATGTCTTCCACCTGAATTCTCAAAGTGTTCCCCTTGAACATACATTGCAGCCATACTTGCAGTCAAAGATGTAATTCTGGACTCAACAGTAGCTTCAGCACTGAGCAACTGTGCTCGAAAATCCTTCAAATTAATGGGCGTATCCCTGCCAAAATGACAGTCTTGACCACTTCAAACTCAGGAGGCAAACCAGATAGAGCTGCAATAACTACATCATTATCTGTAACCCTTTCTCCAGTAGACATTAACTGATCTCTAATTGCCTTCAATCGCAACAGATACTTATCTATAGAATCACCCCCTTCTGAAGTGTATGAAATTCAGTCTTAAGTTGATTAACTCTGGCCATTGATAGAGACGCATACCTCTCTTGTAAACAATTCCAAGCTTCATAAGAAGTTTTACACCCAATGACATACTCCATGGCATCATCAGATAAAGTGGCAATCAACAAACTCAACAGTGCCATATCTTGTTTAACCCATGATTTATAAGCCTCAGTAACTTCTTTAGTAACACCCACTTCAGGATCAATCACAAACTTAGGTGGACATTGAGACTCTCCAGTAAAGAAATCAAAGAAATCGTACCCTCGTAACACAGAGTGAAATTGGTAACACCATTTCACAAAATTATCATCTTGGAGTTTTACAGTCAACATCCCAAGCAAACTTTCAATTCTCACAGCCTTATCCGACATTCTTGATTAAGATTCTAAACTTCAACTTTAACAATCCTCAACAGAATCAATTTCTTCAATCAAACAGATAACCCCAAATTTCAAGAACTTTCCAAAAAAAAAACAACACAACTCACAACTGTAACTCACAGATCGTCAACAATGGCATCAGCCTTTTTACACTTAATTATCACAATACCTCAGCAACAATTCAAGAAAACAATATATTTCATCAAACTTCAATCCCTTAGTAATAACCTTCACAATCGATCATGTATAAAATTTCACCCGTTTCCTTCAGGGACATTTCCACAAACACCATATATGCATACAAACGAAGACAAATAAAAGAGCCAACCTGACAATTTGCAAGACCCCAACGTCGAATCAGCAACGCAACACAAACTAACAACGAACCAAGATTAGCACAGCGGACAGAATCACCAAGAATCGACGCTCAGCGATGATACCATATTAACAGTATTGGTTGTATTACAACCACCAAGAAAATACAGAGACAAAAGAAAGGAAGAAGAAGAACGAAGATACAGTAAAGTCTTAAGGAAAATCTGAATATTCTTTTGATTGCTTAACTGACTGCTCATATTCTCACATTCTCTCCTTTTATACAAGAGTAACCCCACTCCTACAATCTTAGCTGACTAGACTAACATTATCCCAACAGATCCTAACTATTTAACAGATTCTAACAACCTTTTTGATGACATGGCATTTCATATTTTGTAAAGCAGTATAGGTCAACACGTAGTACAACCAAGCTGCACCCCATATGAATTCATCCCAGTAACTGGTAGAATTATAGAAGAGTTCCGCATCTGTACCAGGGAAACTGTATCTGCCTCTCTCATTCCTTGAAAACTTGAAGAATGTTTTGGCACCATGGACGAATTTTTTTTAGTAGGCTTTCTGGTCTTTAAAAACAATGGATGCAGCGGATAGAGATGCGGCCATTTCCGCAGCTAGATCGGAGCAAGCGTGGCATGCAGTCACAGGACGTATGTAATCAATATCTTCAGGACACATCCAACAAAAAATTTCGCAATCTGTAGTAATTGGATTTTCACTATCTCCATCATTATTCCCCAAACCAACCTATCAAAATGCATAGCAAATTAATAAGAAACAGTCAAATTGAGAATTAAAATCGGTAAATGAAAGAAAAATTGTAAAAGAGAGGAAATGATTAGGGACTGTTTCTAAAATAGGTATAGACATTTCTTACATAGTTTGGCATAAAAAAACTACAAGTGCTTACGCAACATAAAATCAATTTTAGTGATTTTGGCATGCATACGGGAAGTTTTAAGTACATTTATAGAAAGAAAAACATTCGTGTTTTAACACTCTTCTGATGAAAAAGTTTCTAACAGAAACACTTACGAACAAAAGTACTTCTTGCAAAAACAGTTCTAAAGCTACCAACAATACTAGACATCTAACCTGGTCAATGGAATCGGCAGAGTTGTTGAAGGTCTTGAGAAGGTAATCTGTGCCCCATTTGATAATGTCCTTAACGCGGGCGAGCTCACCAGCAGCTTTGTATTAACACTATACTCGATGACCCTCCAGCTGAGCATAGTCATGGCGAAGGATGCAGGGAAGTTGAACTTGATGGCATTTCCAGCATCGTAATATCCACCCACCAGATTATTAAGAGTATCGGTAAAATTTCCATCTCTCAAGCACGAGTCACTCCTCCAAGACACATTGTTATGCTTTGGTAGTTTTCCGGATCGCTGCGCATTGAAAAACATTGGAGCCTTGTGGAGCGCCAGCTTGTAGTTGTCTTTGGAAGGGGTCAGAGGGAAAGCATGGACGTTGGAGGCGGTGAGGAAGGTGGCGACCATGAGCGTTCCCGCCATCCACATCAATGCGTTGCGACTGACCATGCGGCTTCCCAAGGGATGGTGATGCATCATAATTTCTCACTTGTCTTAGCTAAAAGAGGTGTAAGAGATGTCACCTCAATTGTTTTGGAGAAACTAAATAAATAAAAAGTTTGACCATGAGAGAGAAATCACTAAAGAACAAAACTAAACCCTTATCGGCTTATTACATAACTTCTTGATTATGATAGGAACAAGTTTATAGATTAAATCATGAATCATTATGTAAATATCATCTTAGTAAAATAATCGGTGAAAACTAAGATCGTTTAGTCATTCAATTGTAGCTGTCACATCCCAGCCCGGGGCGGACCACTTCCCGGGCCCGCTCCACCACCGTAGCACGATATTGTCCGCTTTGGGCTTACCATTCCCTCACGGTTTTGTTTTTGGGAACTCACGAACAACTTCCCAGTGGGTCACCCATCATGGGATTGCTCTAGCCCCCTTCTCACTTAACTTTGGAGTTCCTACGGAACCCGAAGCCAGTGAGCTCCCAAAAGGCCTCGTGCTTGGTAGGGATGGGAATATAGATTTAAGGATCACTCCCCTGGACGATGTGGGATGTCACAGTAGCAAATAGATATATGATTTGTAATACTTTTATCAAATCTGTTCATCTGTTTTATACAATTTGATTACTAAACGGTCTTACTTTTAACTGTTTGTTTGTTTTTTTTTTTTTTTTTTGTAGTGATGATCTTTACAGAGTAATTTATAATATAAAAGATTTCAATCATAAGCATGAAATTCTACCAATAGACATCGAAGTATTTTAAGAAGAAATTCATTTTCAGTTGTTGAGAAGCCTAATCTTTCTCTTATAGTTAACCTCCCCCTGCCTGCGGCTATGGTTTGATTTTTTTAATATAAAATAATAATAAATAAATAAAAATTGTTTTATACCCATTGACACTAATTACTGGTTTGGTACTAAGGTGTTTTTTAAAAAATAGGGTATAAAAAAAAAGCTGGGAGTTTTTTTGTGTTTGGTGTGAACACGAAAAATTCTTGAAACAAGAAACAAGAATACGTGTACAAAATAAATATTTTTTTTGTGTTTAATGATTTTGGGGTTACGATCTCTCTCAAATTTAGTCCTCTGATTCTATCTTCGTAGGGTGTAGGTTTGTGGATGAGTTGTTGATCCAAAGGGTCGTCGGGGCTTGATCTAAGGATGAACAGTTGATGAACGGATTTTCAAGGGGCGTTGGGCTTGATCTTGAAGAATGGGTGTAGGTTTGTGGTTGAGTTGTTGATCCAAAGGGCCGTCGGGGCTTGATCTAAGGATGAACAGTTGATGAACGGATCTTCAAGGGGCATTGGGCTTGATCTTGAAGAATGGGTGTATGGGTTTGTTGAGGTTGTTGATCCAAAGGGCCGTTGGGGCTTGATCTTAGGATGAACAGTTGATGAATGGATCTTCAAAGGGCGTTGGGCTTGATCTTGAAGAATGGGTGTATGGATTTCTTCAAGGGCTTTTGGGCTTGATCTTGAAGGTTGATGGATGAGCAGATCTTCAAGGGCTTTTGGGCTTAGTCTTGAAGAACGATTGTATGTGTGGATTTGTTGAGGTTGTTGATCCAAAGGGCCGTTGGGGCTTGATCTTAGGATGAACAGTTGATGAATGGATCTTCAAGGGGCGTTGGGCTTGATCTTGAAGAATGGGTGTATGGATTTCTTCAAGGGCTTTTGGGCTTGATCTTGAAGGTTGATGGGAGTTCTTCAAGGGCTGTTGGGGCTTGATCTTGAAGGAGGATTTGACGAAGAACGAAGAGTACTTTCTTGATCCTTCGGGATTTTCTTGAAAGCTTTAGAACTTTAAGGCTTCAAGGTTTTGGTCCCCCCCATGGGGAGTATTCTCTTCCATTTTGGGAGTAGAGAAATGTATTTGTGAATTGGTTTTTTTTTTAGGATGAACAGTTGATGAATGATGAACACTTTCTTCAAGGGGCCATCGGGGCTTGATCTTGAGTTGGTGGGAGTTCTTCAAGGGCCGTTGGGGCTTGATCTTGAAGGAGGATTTGACGAAGAATGAAGAGTGCTTTCTTGATCCTTCGGGATTTTCTTGAAAGCTTTAGAACTTTAAGGCTTCAAGGTTTTGGTCCCCCCCATGGGGAGTATTCTCTTCCATTTTGGGAGTAGAGAAATGTATTTGTGAATTGGTTTTTACATTCCTCTTGATGGAGAAGCCTATTTATAGGTTTTGAGAGTGAATCACCACCATTCATTTTTTTGGTGAAGTGAGTGGAGGTTGTAGGTGAAGTAAGTGGAGGTTGTAGGTGAAGTAAGTGGATGTTGTAGGTGAAGTAAGTGTATGAGGTTGGTGAAGTAAATAAATGTTGTAATTTTAATACATTGGTTAACATTTATTTTACTGAAATTTCGATGTCTACAAATGCCCCCACTTCAAGGCGCGTCGTAGACATGTGCTTGTCACGTGTAGAAGATGCGTTTTGAAGTCCCTTAATGTAGATGTCAACCCAAGGGTCATCGAGGCTCGATCTTGAATTGGGCTGGAAATTTCTTCAAGGGCCATCGAGGCTTGATCTTGAGTTCGATTGGAAGATTTTCTGGTTTCCTCCAATCGTTGATTTTCCACAGGCTTAATCTTGAACTGGGCTGGAGGATTCTTTTGGTCTCCCCGAAGGTCTGAACTTACTCCTTTTATCTGGAGTTGAATTTGATTTAAGGGTGGTGAACACTTGATTTTGAATCGGACTTGTGATTTCTTCAAGGGCCATCGAGGCTTGATCTTGAGTTCGACTGGAAGATTTTCTGGTTTCCTCCAATCGTTGATTTTCCACAGGCTTAATCTTGAACTTGGCTGGAGGATTCTTTTGGTCTACCCCGAAGGTCTGAACTTACTCCTTTTATCTGGAGTTGAATTTGATTCAAGGGTGGTGAACACTTGATTTTGAATCGGACTTGTGATTTCTTCAAGGGCCATCGAGGCTTGATCTTGAGTTCGACTGGAAGATTTTCTGGTTTCCTCCAATCGTTGATTTTCCACAGGCTTAATCTTGAACTGGGCTGGAGGATTCTTTTGGTCTCCCCCGAAGGTCTGAACTTACTCATTTTATCTGGAGTTGAATTTGATTCAAGGGTGGTGAACACTTGATTTTGAATCGGACTTGTGATTTCTTCAAGGGCCATCGAGGCTTGATCTTGAGTGAAAATAGGACCATGAGCGGTTTCAGGATTCAGACACATGGCAGGCAAGCACGAGGTGGAGGTGATGACCTGTTTCTTTGTTCAATCTTTCCAATTCATATTTGAAGAGGGTTAGAGGATGACTCAACATATGCAGTTGTTGCGTTTGCAGACGATCCACAAGATTGATGTTTCATTGTCACTCGTCTTAGCTGTTCTCCAAGCAGATGTGGTCCCTTCTCTGGAAGTGTATCAACCGTTGAAGATGACTACTCGAGAGCAACGCTAGATAAGCAACCAGGGAATAGATTCCAGGTAGTCGGTTCCAGATTGGAAGACTGACTCCAAGTGCCGGCTGATTGCTCTCTTTCTATTTGCCCTGCGAGTAAGAACAAGGACAAAGGGAAGGACATGGAGAAAGCATGATATGAGATACTTTTTCTTTTTGAAGAAGTGTTGACGATTTAACGGCGTCGCGCGGTGAGGCTTTGCTCTTTGGTGACGGCGCCAGCGGAGGGTTGTTGAGGCTTCTCAAGCTCTTTGATTAGAACAATGATGTCGAGCTTGGATTTGACTTAAACTCTTCTGTTTGGATGGTGCTACAGGGGAAGGCGTCGTGCTCCAGCAGTTTGTTCCAGCTCCTTGTACCGCATTTTTCTCTGCTTGTTTCTTTTACATAGCCGAGGTAGTGCGCAACCCTTTGCCTTTAAATGGTCTTTCAAGGCATCACTTCTCAGCAATTCATCTATGCTTGGCAGCTTCAGTGTAAAGAGCCGACACTTCGTCACCTGTCCTGAAGTCTGCGCTGAGGGAATTCAAGACTCACCAACAGTTGAAGACGAGCACTCGAGAGCAACGCTAGGTAAGCAACCAGGCAAAGGTTCTGGGCAATCAGTTCTAGATCGGAAGTTTGATTTTGGGTTCCGACTGATTGCTTTCTTTCTCCTTGTCTTGGAGGCAAGAACAAGGGCAAAGGAAAAGACAGGGGAAAAGCATGATATGAGATACCTTTGCTTTCGCCCTTGATGATATGAGATACTTTTGCTTTTAAAGAAGCAGCGAATGAATCAGCACATATATTTGTTGTGCTTGTCTCCACATGCTTCGATCTACCGTGTCCTCCTGCCTCATCTGTACTCTAGGCATCTGGTATCTTCTTTGGGGGTACATCAATAGTTGAAGATGAGTACTTGAGAGCAGGGCTGGATAAGCAATCAGGGAAGGGATTCCAGGCAGTCGGCTCCAAACGGGAAGCTTGATTCCAAGTGTCGACTGATCTCTCTCCTCTCTTTGTCTTTCAAGGAAGAACAAGAACAAAGGAAAGGATGAAGGAAAGGCATGCTATGAGATACTCTTGCTTTCGACCCTAATGATATGGGATACGTTTGCTCTCGAAGACTTGGTTGAATAGGTGTTTTCAAGGGAAGAAGAAAACTGAGCATGTTGAGAGGTTTGGTTGCAGCTATATTCTCGGCCGAGAAAAAGAGTCATACATTTTTAGATGTATGCCTTGCCATGAATGTTGACATATATAGAAATTTTAATGGCAAGTAGTAGTGCGGATGCGGCTTTGTCACCCACGTTTGTCGGCAAAAGTGTGGTAGTTGGGATAATGACCTCCACGCGTTTTCAACTTTGTCAGAGATCTTTGACAAAGTTGCACGTGTTATCTGAAAAGCCGAGATTGTGTCTGAAGAGCGTTGCCGAACTTTACGCAAGAAAATCCGGCTTTTAAGATTTGAAGAGTGGTGTCTCTTCAATTTTTTTGAATCGGTGGTTGTGTCGCCTCTCCTTTTATAGAGGTATCGATCACCTCTAACATGCACACTTTGAAGATTGCCCATTCGTGAAAATCGTCTCCGGTGTATTTTGTTTTAACGGCCCTTTGAGATTTTACTTCATCCAACCCTTCTCTTTTAACACCTTTGAAAATGGCTAACCCATCTAACATTTGCTTAGATTTGAGTCTCAGCAGTGATACGGGTGCGCCGCATCAGAGTAATGTATGGTGCCCGTCTTTCTTATCTTCTAGTGGCCCTCTTACAGGTGAAGACTCTGTGATGAAGGATGCAACAACAACTACAATAGTAGCTAGGAACCTCCTCACTCCTAGAAATAGTAGGCTGCTTTCAGGACGGTCCGATGAGTTGGCCGTTCAAGAGTCCCTAGCTCTCAGTGTTCAGTGTGCGAGCTCCGTGTCCAACATGGGCCAACGCCTACTTGCTCGATCCCGTCAAGTTGAATCATTGATCGCAGAGGTGGAAAATCTTAAACAAGAGATCCAACAGCTTAAGCGCAAGAATAGAGGTTTGCACGTGCTTGCAAATAATTATTCGACGAGCATGAAGAGGAAGCTTGATCAGCTGCAAGAATCTGAAGGTCGAATTCAAAGTGACCGTCAAAGGCTTGCAGCTTTCTTCCAGAGGCACCTTTTTCTTGCGTCATCTAGCGTTCCACCAAGTATTGAGGCCTCGAATGATCTATCTTCGATGCCTCCCGCTCCTGGAGTTTTGCCAAGTAGTGGGGCTTCACGTGAACAACCTTTGTGAAAGCTCCATCTTTTTTTTTTTTTTTTTTTTTGTACGCACTTGTAATTTCTCGGAGATCAATGGACTTGCTTTATTTTATTCAGTGTATTGTGCTAAATATAGATAAAACATATATATCACCAAGATGT
The DNA here is from genome assembly GCF_963583255.1 of Pyrus communis. Taxonomy (NCBI): domain Eukaryota; kingdom Viridiplantae; phylum Streptophyta; class Magnoliopsida; order Rosales; family Rosaceae; genus Pyrus; species Pyrus communis. Next base: position 16,746,614 of record NC_084819.1, read on the forward strand.
GTTATTTCCCTTCTCTTTTTTTTGTTTTTTATTTTTTTTTATTTTTTTTATTTTTGGTGATTTTGATAATGATTTTGCCGTACACAGTTTATGCTCTTGCGGGCCAGGAGCGTTTGGTTGTCACCTTTTAGGCTCGTGCAAACGAGGAGCTTTGGTTGTTGTTGTGGATTTGTCAAGCGATCTGGGAGAGGCGTTCCTCGCAATCTTCATAGGAAGGAGCCTTGACCGAGTAATTGAAGAAGTCTTCTGGGAAGAGGTCGCACATTGTGATGGGGATCGACGATCTTTGTGTCGAAATTTCATTATCTCCAACACTTTCACATTGTTCTGGAGGTTGACAAGAGTTGTTTTGCCCCCTTTTCGACTAATAAACTTGTGGACAAGATGGTTGCTGCTTGTCCAATTTCTTCGAAGCGATCTTCGAAATGTATTCCTCACAATCTTCATAGCAATGAGCCTTGATCGAGAAATTGAATAAGTCTTCGAGGAAGAAAAGATCCCGCATGAACGATCTTTGTGTTGAAATTTTCTTATCTTCAACATTTTCACATTGCTTTGGAGGTTGGCGAAAGCTGCTTTCCCTCCTTTCTGATTGGTGCACTTGTGGAGAAGACATATGTTTCTCGTGCAGTTTCTTCGGAGTGACATGAGTCCATCCTTCAATTTCACTTGACTTGGAGCATGCCCCCAACAGTCGAGGTGAAGACTTTGAGTCGAAAGAGCCAGAAGTGACATCTTTCTTAGGGATTTCATCTTCAGTGCCGTTCTCTTGGGTTTGTTAGCATGAAGATTTGCCAGTGTGGACGATGATGCGCCTCCTTACCTTTAGTGGTCCTTTTGTGTCGACCTCTAGGATTGCTTGGCGCTTCATCCTTGAAGGAATCAAGCTTCGAACGTCGCATTTTTCTGCTAACCCATCGAACTTTTCTTCCTTTGGTGTTGTCTTCCTCTTTCCAAAAGGCTTCTCATTATCATCAAATCTTTCCGAAGCTGATCGTCGCAGAGGAGAGATAGCTGTGTTGCTTTGTTTCTTAGGCTTTAACACCAAGTCCGGCTTTGTTGTTGTCAACTCCGTAACTATGCTCCTTCAACTTCTTTTGAGTTTTGGTGAGGTTACGTTCTTTGTCATTGACAGTGTTTGAAACCTTCTTTCCAGCCGCCTCAGAAGAAGCGAAGTCGAACCCGACCTTTGACATGAGTTTGTAGGCGTTTGGGTCGAAACCTTCCTCGGTCCTCTTGGTTGGAAGAAAGCTTGATTCCACCTTTTTTGGTAGAGCTTTTATGAAGCCTTGTGGTAGTCTTGCGGCCTTAGCACCCCCTAGCTGTGTCAGAGGCAAAACTGCATTCGTCTTGAGTAACTTTACATTATCCGTGTGCCACTGTGTGTCGGCTTTTCTTGTTCCAGTTTTGAATGGAGATTAACCATTCTTTCTTCTTGACATCGGGATATATCGGAATATGGGTGCGTTCGGTCCTTCTGACGGCATCCTACTCCCTTTGGTTGTTGCAGGTTTAGCAAACTCGTCACCGTCTTTGCTTGAAGATGGCACGGCCTGCTCTTTTTGCTTTTTAGGCATGGTTTGCCACTCCTGCTTTTTAGGTGCTGCTTTGCCCTTGGATTTGATCTCTTCCGGAAGAGCTTCGTCGACTTCTTTCTTTACTAGGCTATCATTTGGGTCGACTTTCACGTCAGGCTGCGCATCTAGTTGGTTGACGAGTGCGGCAATCTGCAAGTCCTTCTCTTCCACAGTCCGTGTGAGCTTTGCGATTGCTTCATTCATCTGAGCTAGCTGCTCCTCGATTGAAGTTGCTCCAGTGGTCATGACTTGCATGGTTGTACTGCCGCTCGAATCAGCATCGGAGAGTAGGGACTCTGAGTATTTCCTCAGGCTTTCCCCCCTTGATGCCCTTAGCGAGGCTAGGGTGATCACAAGCTCACACCTCAGGTGCTCTTGTTCCTTTGACAGAGTTAATGCAGGGGCGGAAGCCGCGGCAAAAAGAGCTCTTGCCTTACTTCGGGTTATGATGCCCGAAATATCACCACTTGCGGCGATGATGTTCTTGTTCTTTGCTTTGATTGCAGGAACAGCTTGATCATTTCTTGATGCCATTTGCGTTTTTCGATGATTTGAGGATAGAGATGAGAGGTAGAGATGTCCCACCGGGCGTGCCAAATTTGTGAACACGAAAAATTCCTGAAACAAGAAACAAGAATACGTGTACAAAATAAATATTTTTTTTGTGTTTAATGATTTTGGGGTTACGATCTCTCTCCAATTTGGTCATCTGATTCTATCTTCGTAGGGTGTAGGTTTGTGGATGAGTTGTTGATCCAAAGGGCCGTCGAGGCTTGATCTAAGGATGAACAGTTGATGAAGGGATCTTCAAGGGGCGTTGGGCTTGATCTTGAAGAATGGGTGTAGGTTTGTGGATGAGTTGTTGATCCAAAGGGCCGTCGGGGCTTGATCTAAGGATGAACAGTTGATGAACGGATCTTCAAGGGGCGTTGGGCTTGATCTTGAAGAATGGGTGTATGGGTTTGTTGAGGTTGTTGATCCAAAGGGCCGTTGGGGCTTGATCTTAGGATGAACAGTTGATGAATGGATCTTCAAGGGGCGTTGGGCTTGATCTTGAAGAATGGGTGTATGGATTTCTTCAAGGGCTTTTGGGCTTGATCTTGAAGGTTGATGGATGAGCAGATCTTCAAAGGCTTTTGGGCTTAGTCTTGAAGAACGATTGGATGTGTGGATTTGTTGAAGTTGTTGATCCAAAGGGCCGTTGGGGCTTGATCTTAGGATGAACAGTTGATGAATGGATCTTCAAGGGGCGTTGGGCTTGATCTTGAAGAATGGGTGTATGGATTTCTTCAAGGGCTTTTGGGCTTGATCTTGAAGGTTGATGGGAGTTCTTCAAGGGCCGTTGGGGCTTGATCTTGAAGGAGGATTTGACGAAGAACGAAGAGTGCTTTCTTGATCCTTCGGGATTTTCTTGAGAGCTTTAGAACTTTAAGGCTTCAAGGTTTTGGTCCCCCCCAATGTGGGGAGTATTCTCTTCCATTTTGGGAGTAGAGAAATGTATTTGTGAATTGGTTTTTTTTTTAGGATGAACAGTTGATGAATGATGAACACTTTCTTCAAGGGGCCGTCGGGGCTTGATCTTGAGTTGGTGGGAGTTCTTCAAGGGCCGTTGGGGCTTAATCTTGAAGGAGGATTTGACGAAGAACGAATAGTGCTTTCTTGATCCTTCGGGATTTTCTTGAGAGCTTTAGAACTTTAAGGCTTCAAGGTTTTGGTCCCCCCATGAGGAGTATTCTCTTCCATTTTGGGAGTAGAGAAATGTATTTGTGAATTGGTTTTTACATTCCTCTTGATGGAGAAGCCTATTTATAGGTTTTGAGAGTGAATCACCACCATTCATTTTTTTGGTGAAGTGAGTGGAGGTTGTAGGTGAAGTGAGTGGAGGTTGTAGGTGAAGTAAGTGGATGTTGTAGGTGAAGTAAGTGTATGAGGTTGGTGAAGTAAATAAATGTTGTAATTTTAATACATTGGTTAACATTTATTTTACTGAAATTTCGATGTCTACATTTGGTAAACATTCAACTTCAATTTTTTCACAATTTTGGGGGAAAAAAATTGAAAGTTCAAAGCAGCAAAAGCTAGCTTTAAAAAACCGGCTTTTTTTGCTTCCACAGCTTATGTGCAAACCTAATTTGCAAGAGGCGCTGAACCCTTTAATGAAACTTTCAAACACCCAAATTGACCTTAAACAATTAAATAATTACACGTAATACCAACTAGAAAATGTCGCCGACTTTAATTGGGAGGTCATCCTTGTCGATCCCGGCACAACGCCTTTCACTCCTAGCTTCAACAATCACCGTTATTGACCTTGGATTCCATACCCTAGGACGTTGTCTCTGCTTCTGTCCTTCCTCCTATCTATTGTATGTCCTCTCTGACTCCCATGTCGACAAAATCGCATTGAGAAATACCACCATATTTTCCGACAAGGACCTTATTCGATTTTGGCATCACATATTTGCGCAAATTTCTCAGATTGCACCACTTAGAGGCGACTGATCTTCGTATTTCTGCAAAATTAGGAGAGCCCAGATTGCCCAGACGGACAACAAAACTCAATTATTCCAAATACCCAAAATTAAATACAGGAAACTACTTCGTATGATCAAATTCACATTATACACTTTCAAAAAGAAAAAATGATTAGTCCCGGAAGAAGAAAGAAACCAGTATCCTGGAGCGTTGACCTTGCCCGATGTATATAATGAACTCCTCAAGCAGCTAAACCATATATGTACTGCAAATCAGATGGCAGGTGTGAGAGATTAAGGAACGGAGCAAAAAATAAAAAGAATAAGATGGAGGAATGGGTGAGACTTCTCGATGCAGATGGAGAAAATAAAGGGGGAAGACTTAAGAAAATTAAATTAATGGCACATCTAGTATTATACCTTTTTGGTCATTTCACACAGTCACAACTGCTTATTCTCACAGCACAGGAGAAACAGTTTTTTTTCAAAGCACAACAATACCAAACCAGCCTTAAGCAGGATCATGCCCATCCCTCTTGGGCATCCCTAAGCAGGACCCAGATGAAAACTCTATTGTGATAATCAAATCTGATATTCCAATTCATTAATCCCCTAATTCTAGGATTGGATCTTTATGTAGGGAGTAAGCAATTTGGAGTCAACTTCATTATATATGTTGTTTTTCGTCACTTGATATGACAATCTAGAATTATTTCTATTCATTTATAAGGAAATGTCTTAAATTTAAATCTCGAAAATGACGAGCTTATACATCTAATTTATTCTCCATCTTTTTATTTTGTCAAATGATAGATTTGTTAGATTATGTGTTAGATTAGGGAGTCGGTTGGGTTTGAACTCACGCCGTGGTACAAGGGCAACACTCATCTCCACCACTGTGGTAAAATGTCACTTGCTTATTCCCCATCTTTTTGTTTACACCAAAAAATAGTGTATGAACACAAAAAAAATTTAAAATTTCTAAAGACAAATATATCCATTAACAAAATTACTCAAAAATCCAATTGTTTTTGTTTTTTGAACAAACGATATTATCTACTAGACCGTAGTACTAAGGGCTGGTTTGGTATTGCTGTGCTTTGAAAAAAAAGCTGCTTCTGCTGTGCTGTGAGAATAAGCAGCTGTGAAATAAAGCAGAAGAGTGTTTGGTAAACTTTTTTGTAAAAGTGCTTTTGAATAAAAAAAAGCAATATTATAGTGTTTGGTAAACTTTTATGTAAAACAGATGTGAAAAAAAAACTGGTTTTTCAAAGCTGGGTTTTGCAACTTCTTGTTTTTGGCTTTTTTTCACCAAAAACTGTGAAAAAAAGTTGAAGCTAAATGTTTACCAAACACAAAAACAGCTCCTGGCTTTTTTTGATACCAGCTTTTTTCAGAATCATCTCATTACCAAACCAGCCCTAAGTGGCGTCTCAAAAATCCAAAACCTCTTACTTACAAATTAAGAAGAATACTATTAAATCGTAATATTAAGTGGCGTCTTAAAAATTCAAAATTAAAGCAATGAAATATGTTTGAAAACAACCACCACGGGGTGGTCCAGTGATTGGGACAAATTTCAGGCCCTATTCCACACGATAAGTCATGGGTTTAATTCTTGGCTTTGATGAATTGCACAATGGAGGCCGGATGAGGTTGAAATGCATCTATAAGTTTTCTCGGCCCTCAAATGCTGGACTGCTATGACGAAGCTACCAGCTAGTCTTTATGTTTTTTTTTTAAGACAAATTAAAAAACTATGTTAAGAAAAACAAAAGGAAAAATAATATCCCTTTGCCACCAACTTCTCTCGACTCCCAACATCCTCGTTCTCGACTCCCAACGCCACCCCCACACACCCTCAAGTGATTAGGGCGATTCTAGATTTCTTTTATCACCATGACCAAAGTCCTTGTTAAGTAACATATCATTTCCATGCAGTCATCCGACTGTTGGGATTTTATTGCTCTTCGTACAACCAAACCTAAAATCTTTGCAATTTTGTCAGTAGAGGCCCTGGACGGTCATCGAGTATTTATGCAAAGTTGAAGAAGGTGATTGGCATTTTTAGTTTTTATAATTATATTTTTGTTGCAGTTCTATTTATTATAAAAATGTAATTGTGTAAATCCTATCATATCTAGGATGTCTTTAGTCGATTCTATCATATCTCTAGACTATATATTATAATATTAAAGTTGTAATCCTATTGGGGTAAGAAATTTACCTTTCATACTACTATATATAAAGGCACAATTGGGTGGAATAACATATACTTCACAATTACACATCTCTTTCTTCTCTCTCTCTGTGCCACCGGCCCCTCTTCTCCGTCCTTTATAATTGTTTAGTAAATTAGGCCCACAAGACGTTATCAGCACGTTCTTGCCAGAAGTTAAGGAACTGAAGGTTCATGGAGGAGGCTCTTCTACAAATTCAAAGGCTTTTGTTGTTTTTTGCCAATCATGTATGCTTAAAATAAAAGAAGATATTTGAAATGACCATGAAGCATGAAAACATTCCCCATAATGCATGAACCCCTAATTTACATTTACCTTCCGATATATAATGTATGTGTTCATATATTTGTCAATATATATGCACACACACATTCATGCATTTTGCAATTTTTTGCTATTTCAAATTTGTGAGTCAAAGAATAGAAAGAAATTAGAAGCAATTAGGATTTTTCAAACCTTAGAATTCGGAAAAATAAAATAAAATAAAAATATATGGGATTTTTTGCGGCTGAGTGGGGCTCCAAGCCGTGCTACCACTGCACCGACAAACGTCGGCTGGCCTGCAGCCAAGCCATTCATGGACGACATCATTTTAACGTCTAGCCGACTTGCAATAACCTTCTGGGCTTGCTGCGCATGCACCAACAACCAGGCCTTCGACCTGGGTAAGGTTTTCCATAGGCTTGAAGCCTGCAGCCATTTCAACAAGCCTGTAGCCTTTATTAGACTCGTCACCCATGCCCCTAGCCCAAATTAGCAAACCTGTTGCTTGCTAGGCTTGCCCTTGTGTATCAGCCCGCCTGCAGCAACCCCTGCGTTGTTGGGCTGACCCTTCCGTGTCCCAAAACCCGAAGCTAGCGGATGCTAGGCGTCGTTATAGGCCAGCCCAAGCCTAGGCTTGTTGCCCCCACGCCTTTTGGCCCACCTCCAGAAACCTTGCGTTACTAGGCTTGTCCCAGACCCACGACCCACTGGCCTGCTGTGCAGCCCTCTCGTGGCCTAATAAACCTGCAACCGTGCTGCAGGGCCTTGTCTCGTGTACTGTTGCCAGCCCAACCAAGCTGGGCTGCGTTATTTTTTCGACCTGAACCCATATTTTGGCATCATCGCTTCTTAACCATACCCATATACATTTTATGACATTTTGGTTAATGCTAATTAAGCTATAATTTACCTATCGCTGAGCTCCCAACCAATCAAAGGTAATATGACCCCAACATCATTATTTTTCTTCCACGATCAACCCCGAATGGTCTCAATCTATTAAATTAATTAAAAATGACCAACATTCCATTAATCTGACAAGACATCCAAAATTATCACCATGAAGCCCACTTTTAGCCATTAACGATTCAATAATTTATTTTTATTCTTAGAATGGTTGACTTTCTTTTGAAGTCCCGAAACACTCACACTTGAGTTTCTGAAGCAACACAAATCCAATGCACTTAAGATTGTACCTTGTATTATGTGTTCTTGCAGGTACCTTTTTTTTATGAACTAGATGTTCATAACTAAATCTAACCTGTATTTCAAATTTAGTGACATTCAAACCCAAAGTTTTCATTCAAAATTTACACCTGAAACCCGAAGCTTTCATGTTTAAATTAAACCTATACATGCCTATAGAACTCGAATGTTCTAAACCGTATGTCTATGGCTTCCCATATGACTAACCACATTTTTTTACCCTCTATTTTAGGGATATATTGAGCTTAAACTAGCTCGATTTTACCACTTTGGAAGTATCTTAAAGAAACTACTTGAAGTGGGCTCAAGACGTGAACCTCCATCTCACCAATAAAAGTCTACGTGCCACCATCAAAGGGGATATGGACGTCCCAATTGACGAAGCTAACAAAGCTACCGGTATGATCTTCATCCGAAGATATATTCATGATGCACTGCAGACCCAATACCTTACTGAAGAGGAAAAGGAACCATGCGCCCTCTAACAGCATCTACATTTCTAAGACTATAAGTACGTGAATGAATACAACTTTGAAGTTGTATCCGATCACTACTCAATTTCTGTAACGAGGACTTGACCGAACATGATCTCTTGGAGAAGACCTATTCAACCTTCAATGCGACCGATATTGTCCTGTGACAATAATATAGGACACAGAAGTTCACCAAATTTTTGGATTTAATCTCTGTTTTACTTCTCGCTAAAAAGAGAACCAGTTTTCAATGAAGAATCATCAAGCCCGACCCACTGACTCGAATACTATGCCTAAAGCGCATGCAATTAATTTTAGCAACTACAAACAATGGCCAAACCGTCGCGGCCGTGGAAATAGGGAAGAAACCCCAGCCACGTGCCTAAGGGTCAACAGAGCAGAGGCCCTACCAAGGGAGAAAATTTGACCCATAAGCGCAATTCTCTTGCCTATAAAGCCACTAACTTCAAGAACAAGGAAAAAGTTATTATTCAATCATATTCCACTAAATTGGACATATGCTACCACTGTGGATTAAATGATCATTGGTCATGCGTATGTTGAGCTACTCCGAAGGCTATAGCTAAGTATCATTCTCGTCATGAATCTAATTTGCACATGTGGAATATCTCGGAGGTAGTACCACAACTATGGAGGTTTCAGATTTTTAGGAAGCATCCATTCCTATGAAAGAATAAAATTTATTTTTCTAAGACATGTTTGGGTGGTTTTTACCCCTAGTGGCCGAACCCACGGAGTGGTTGAACCACCCTTAATTTTTAGGCTTGTGGTTTAATTTTTCAGACAAATTTTCCAAGTTTTTTGAATAATTTGTTGGTTTGGTTTTTTTTTTTTTTTTTTTAATTATGGATAATTATTTTATGGGTATTATTTCTCGATTGATTAATTGAATGAATAGAATTTTATTTATGTATGTGACCAATTCAATTAAGTTATTTCTAGATATGACTAATGATGAAGTTAGTTGTCTGGCTGATAGTGCTACCATGCACACCTTCTTGCTTGAGCAACAGTATTTTATCAACTTCATACCTAAAAATGCACCTCTGACAACCCTGTTAGGTTCATGCAACCTGATTAAAGGATACATAAAGACCCGTATAATGTTTTTCAATGGTACTAAATTAATCATTAAAGAGGCCCTCTATTCTCCCCATCCTGGAAGAACGTTATTGAGTTTTAGAGATATTCGAGATAATAAATATCATATTGAAACCATTGAAGATAATGGTTCTGAATATCTTTGCATCATTTTTTACGAATATAGCCAGAGGCATATTCACGAGAAGTTGGAACGTCTCCCGAGTGCGTTGTACATCACAACCATTCGAGTTATAAAGATTGGTGGGACATCCTGGATGAGATGTGATGCATCGTATCCTCAAATCTTCACACGGGCATCATATAACCTCTTATATTATATTCCTGAGTTGCAAAGCATGTCATTTAGGAAGTTCAACACTCAACCTTCATCTACAAAGATTAATCAGAATACTCCCAAGTTTCTTTAGATGATTCAAGGGGATATTTGTGGACCTATCCAACCAACATGCGGACCATTTAAATACTTCATGTCTGCTTATTGTCCATATGCAATGTTGCTTTTGCGAAACTCCTAGCTCAAATCATTAAGTTTAGGGCTCACTACCCAGATTATCCAATTAAGTCGATTCAACTGGATAATGCTAGAGAGTTTACATCACAGTCTTTTGATGATTATTGCATGTCAGTTGGGATTGAAGTTGAACATCTTGTACCCCATGTTCATACCCAAAACGGCCTGGCAAAAGCTTACATAAAGCACATTCAATCTACAGCTCGGACTTTGGTTATGCGAACCAAATTGCCGGTATCTACCTAGGCCTATGTGATATTGCATGTAGCTATGTTATTCACTGTTACAGTTGGTCACTGCATATGAGTCTGATGTCTCACATTTACGTGTGTTTGGATGCGCAGTTTATGTGCCAATAACACTGCCACTACGTACCAAAATGGGTTCTCAGAGAAGAATGAGAATCTATGTCAACTATGATTAGCCAATAATTATTCACTACTCAGAGTCCTTGACAGGAGATCTATGTACTGCACATTTTGCAAATTGTCACTTTGATGAGACAGTCTTCCTGTTGTTAGGGGGAGATAAGAACACTAACATTCCTGTATAACGCCATGAATTGTTGTGGTATGGTCCCATTATGTCACATTTAGATCCCCGCATTGTCTAATTTGAAACTGAAGTACATCATGTTCTAGATCTTCAGAGCGTTGCTCAAAGCATGTCGGAATTGGTATGCATAAACTGTTTGAGTTGAATTGCTTGCAGTTCTCTTATTTGGAAATTATGTCTAACTCATGGGGAGTATCGCAAAGTATACTCACTTAATCTTAATGTACTTTTTTCCCTATGATTAGGAACATTTTTCCCACTGGGTTTTTACTACCTAACGAAGTTTTGATGAGGCACCCATCCTGGGATGATTGTACTCTTTGAAGCTCATTACTTTCATCCCTATGATGTTTGTTTTAGACATTATGCATACTTGTCACTTTTCTCCTTAGTCCATGGGTTTTGTACCTGTCGTAGATTTTACCATAGCGAGACTTTGTGAGTTTTACTACCAATGCACACTTTCCTTAATTTGAGACTCGCATTCGCCTATTGTGCCAATGACTTCATCTGCTGAAAACCTGATGTGATGTTTTGTTTGAACATTTACACACTCAAGGAGGAGTGTTGCAGTCATATTTAATATATAAATGTAATTGTGTAAATCCTAAAGTATTACGCAACGGCACTTTGCTTGACGAAGACTGGCATCGTGCAAAATAGCTTTGCACGACGTAGATACGCTTGCATCGCGCAAAGTTCCGTTGCACAAAGGCCGTTTACGTGACGTTTTGTGCATCACGCAAGATTTTGGTGCCAAATGAAGAATGCTTTAACGTTTTTTTCCCAACTTTGCGCGACGCAGGTGCACCTACGTCGCGCAAAGCTATTTTGTGCAATGACGGTTCACATACATCTTGCAAAACAACTTTGCGCGACGTCTAGCTTCGTCACGCAAAGTCAAAACGGAAATGTCACTTCTTATCTTTCTTTCCTGTGTTCTAACACAAGTCAAAAACTCCATAGCTGCTTTCCTTTCTTCCTCACCTGCAGACCTCCATAGTCGCGTAATCACACTCAGGTGATTCAAAACCTCTATGTTATTCTTCCATTTTTTATTTTTTTTTATATATATGATTGTATTGAAATTTTGGTTAATATTAACCAATATATTGAAAATTTTGATCTTTTTTGTTTGTTTGTGAATGACTAATTACCTGTTGGGATCAAAATATGCCGAAATTAAATCCATGATTAATGTAGTGATAGATGTGTTCATTCTTTGTTCTATGAAAATTGGGGCTTGTCAAGTCTTTCAATTTCTTAATGTGAGTTGGAGGGTTATTCATGATTCAAAAAATGTGAAAAACTTTGGAGAATTTTAGTTGGAAGTTCTTTGTTCGACATTACATTATTCTGAATTCTAAAAGGGAATTCTATGTAATGGGATTGGTATAATTTTTTTTAGCATCTAATTAAATGGTGAATTTGGTGCTTGTTATTCATAAAGATAGGATTTTTAGTTGCCCATCAATGCTGGGCGTTGGAAGTCCATAATTTTATTTTACATCCTAATGGTGTTGTTCAGATGCATGGCTTTGAATTTTGATTTTTGTTCAGCTAGACTAGTTACTGTACATATCAAAGTTATGCAGTTTAGATGGCGTCCGAGATCTTAGAATGAAGTTATTGCATCTATGAATCATTAGTTTGAAAGATGTTATGCTTGATATCCCACCTTCCCAAGCTTTAAGACAATGGTTTTCCAAATTCTTTTGGTTACTTTATAACAAAATTTTAAATTTCTCTGTGATTTCATTTGCTGCAGTTTCTTGGCTGGCTTAGCGGAGGAAAAATTCCTACTTGCTAGCTTTATCTATGTTTGGAGGTGTTGCCACAGTGCCTTCCAATAGTCCTCACTTAAGAAAGTCAGGTAGCAGACCTGTTGTCTCTGATCTGGGTACAATTAAGTGTTTGAATTATGACTTATGAGTTCTGATTGATATATATCTACCATGGGGGGCTTTTTTTTTTTTTTTTCCTCTTGTCACGGTTTTATAGCTATAGAAAAAAAATCTTTCAGGTAAAAGTGAGCTCGAAAATGGTGCAGAGGAGGGTGTTTCTTGCGTCTGATAGAGGGAAACGATATGAAGGGTGGAAGCATGCCAAGCATACCAAGGAGTAATGCTGCATTCTTTATCCTATTGAAACCTATTCGTCTGTTTTTGACATGTGCAGACTATGATGGTTTGGTTTTGGGGAGTCAATCTATTGGTTTTTGCTCAAGGCAATGTAAACTATGCCAAATTTGTTTTTTTATCTTGTTCAAAATTATTTGACCCACAGAGAAATATGGAAGGTACCAGTGCAACAACTCAATGATGTGCCTAATTGTTACGAAGGTATTTTCTGTTTCTGTTTTCAATTGGAACTTTAAATGTTGTGTTGCACAAACACAGACCATGCAAATTGCAATGTATATATATATTTTCCATAATTTAAAAGTTTGAAGTCTACACTCTCTCTCTCTATAAATATATTGGAGAAACCAAAACCGGAATTGGAAAAGCAGAGAGTCACAAAACAAAGATAAATTGTGATTCCCGTTTCAATCAACAACCACAAGTTCATTTTCGAAACATACAACGCAAATATAAAAAATAAAAAAAAATTCAAAGTTTGGAAGAATTGAAAAGAAAAACAGAGGGGTTAGGTTTCAATTTTAGATGTCATTTGGTTTTTTAAAATATAACTTTGCGCGACGTACCAGCCAATGCATCACGCAAAGATTATTTGCGCAATGTACAACCAATGCGTCACGCAAAGGCTGTTTGTGCGACGTACAGCCGCGTTACACAAAGTGTTTTTAATACTTTCATCAAGTATAAAATAAGATTTTGTGGTATCCACTAGTGTAAATATATTAAATTGAAGATCGAATTAGTTCATAGTATTCATATAGGGTCTAGAAGTGTAGCTGTAAAAAATCATCAAAATCGAAGTTAAAATAACCGTTAAATTGTGATTTTTGGTTTACAACTGCTGAAAAGTTTTGTCCCGTTACTTGATCTCTAAATGTTCCTTTTTTGCGATTTTTGGTGTATGCAATCTCGAAGGATATACAAACAAGTTTGACGGTTGGATCATTGAAATTAGTTTCATAGAATGTGTATCCTATCAAAACAATAGATTCTCTAACACTCAGAGTTTATTCATACTTTCATTAAGTATAACATAAGATTTTGTGATATTCACTTGTGTAAATATTTTAAATTGACGATCGAGTCAGTTCATTGTATTCATATAGGGTCAAGGAGTGTACTTGTAAAAAAATCATCAAAATCGAAGTTAAAATTATTGTTAATCGTGATTTTTCGTTTATAACCGTAAAAATGTTTTGTCCCGTTACTTGATCTCTGAATATTTATTTTTTGTGATTTTTGGCGTATGCAATTTCGAAGTATATACAAACAAGTTTGACAGTTGGATCATTAAAATTAGTTTCGTAAAATGCGTATCCATCAAAATGATAGATTCCCTAACACTTAGAGTTTATTTGTACTTTCATTAAGTATAACAAAAGATTTTGTGGTATCCACTTGTGTAAATATTTTAAATTGACGATCGAATCAGTTCATTGTATTCATATAGGGTTAAAGAGTGTAACTGTAAAAAATCATCAAAATCGGAGTTAAAATAACCGTTAAATCATGATTTTTTGCTTATAACCGTCGAAAAGTTTTGTCATGTTACTTGATCTCTGAATGTTTGTTTTTTGCGATTTTTGGCGTATGCAATTTCGAAGTATATACAAACAAGTTTGACGGTTGAATTGTTGAAATTAGTTTCATAGAATGCATATCCCATCAAAACGATAGATTCCCTAACACTTAGAGCAGCTCCAACGGGAGAAGTTGCTAGAGGGACGGGCTGAGGAACAGTGGGCTATTGCTCGAGGGAGGAAGTCCAGCGGGAGCTGGCAATGGAGCCGGAGCAGGCCCGAGCAAGCGGACCGTGGATTCATGCTGGCCCGAGCGCCCAATGGTCATCTGACGTGGGCTGACGTCAGCCGCGCTTTTTTTACTTTTTCTGTCAGGCGTGTGGATTTCAAGCGCAAGTGGACGCGCGTAATCCGACATAAAATCAGAAATTGGGGCCCGCGGCGCACTCAAAAATTTTACCGTGGGGAGCCACATGGCTTCCCCACGGCTGTTGGATTACAACGGATATAAATTTTGGACCGTTGGATTTCCAACGATAAAAAAAAAACTTCATTTAATACCAGTCGTTCGATCTGAGATCAACGGTCCACGTTATTAGACTTTAAAAATAAATAAATAAATAAAGAAAAAACAGTTAAAAAATCAGAAATGTTACCGTTGTGCCACGTGGCACAATCTGGAGTGTTGGAATTCAAATTGGTTTAAATCCAACGGTATAGATTAATTAGGTGAATAAAAATTTTAAAAAAAATGTAAAAAATTATTAAAAATCCGAAAAAAAAATTTGAAAAATTAAAAAAAAAAAATGATTTTACTTTTATATAAATACCTTCTCATTATCTTCTAACTTACACCACAATTTCATATCTTCTCAAAGTTTCAATCCAATTTCATATATTGTCAAGTTTGAATCCAATTTCATGGTTTTATATATTTATTTTTCTATAAATTCAACATATATTGTCAAGTTTGAATTCAATTTTTATACTTTTATATATTTACTTTTCTATAAATCTAATTTCATATATTGTCAAGTTTCAATCCAATTTGATACTTTCTTAAATACTTATCTTTCTCTTAAAGTTTCAATCCAATTTTTTTCCAAGAAAATGACTAATGATGCAGGTAGGAATTGGACGTTTATTGAAGATGTTACGTTGTGTACTAGCTGGGTTGAAATTATTCATGATCCGATTTCGGGTAATGAGATGCAGTTGAGAGAAATGTGGGGTCTTATTCATACCAATTATCTTGAGAAAATTGCTGGGAAAATAAATAAAGAATCTTTGTCTAGTCGTTGGAGACTACTGAGCAAATCGTTTAGTACATGGAGAGACGTCTTGGCATAAGCTAGTGCTAATCTTTGAAGTGGGAAAAGTTTAGCGGATCAGGTAACGATATATTTTTTATTTGTTTGTACTATACCCAAATTTACATTACCTACTTTGATTACAATTATTTCTTCTCCCGCATTGTGTAGGACCTTCAAGCACAAGCTTGGAATAATGCCAAAACCACAAGCAAAAACAAATCATTCAACCGGTGGGGGTGTTGGAATATTGTCAAAGATTGTCCTAAATTTAAAGTTGTGCCTATCGGTCCAGAAGTGGCCTTTAACAGCACCCATCTACACTCTATGCCCAATCATGCCTCGCATGATGATGATGATGAAGATGAAGATGCTCCATATGCAAGCATCCGCAAGGCAGTAGTAATTTTTTGCTCAAGCAATAGACCCATAGCACCAAAAGCATCTGCCTTTTGCACAAAGTAAGAATCATGGTTGCAAACAACGCCCATGATTTTGTTGAACAAATGACGTTTCATTCTAAAATGACGTCTAAAGTACGTATCAGGGAATGCACTGTTACAAACAAAATAACAGTCCAAGAGATCCTAAACTCGTCGTTGCCTGCTTCTATCAATGTTTACAACACGACTAGGCCTGCAGATCTGAGCCACAACTTGGATGACTTGACAAAAATGTGGGGCTCTTGCGATTCTTGATTCGTCGTTTCTCCGTCTATGCTCCTCATCCTCTTCCTTTTCATTTTGGGTTGCCTGGCATTTGAACATTCCTTCTGATTGGTTAAACAATTCTTCCTGATCGATTTCCCACATCATCCTTGAGGAAGAAGAAGACATTGTAAGAAGGAGGCAAAAACTATGAATAATGATAGAGATTTAGGTGAATAAGGAAGCAGAAACTATGAATAATGATAGAGATCTTGAGAAAATTGGTGTGAGATTTATGAGGATGGATGATGGATTATATGGAGGATTCAGAAAGGATTAGGTTGTAGATAATGTCACGTGGCATGCTATCATTCGTTAAAAATCTGGTGGAAATCTAACCTCAAATATTGTAAACAGATTGTGACACGTGGCACGACGTGATTGGTTAAAAATTTAATCGCAAATCCATCACCAATAATTGTCTTTTCAGATAATGACATGTGGCGCAACGAGAACGATTAAAAATCGTATCCGAAATTACGAATAAAATTATTTTGAATTATTTTATAAATAAAAAAATATTAATATTTTATTGCCAATTGCTAGGACTATTGAGTGCAGGGGTGGAGATACAAAAGGCAATTACTGTTCATTAAGGTCAGTTACTGTTCACTGGATGGATAGCATAGTGGATTGCGCTAGGGACAATGTACCACACTGGAACTACTTTTAGAGTTTATTTAAACTTTCATTAAGTATAATATAAGATTTTGTGGTATCCACTTGTGTAAATATTTTAAATTGACGATCAAATTAGTTCGTTGTATTCATATAGGGTCAAGGAGTGCAGCTGTGAAAAACCATCAAAATCAGAGTTAAAATAACTGTTAAATTGTGATTTTTCGTTTATAACCGTCGAAAATTTTTGTCTCATTACTTGACCTCTGAATGTTTTCTTTTTGCCATTTTTGGCGTATACAATCTCGAAGTATATACAAATAAGTTTGACGGTTGGATCGTTGAAACTAGTTTCGTAGAATGCGTATACCATCAAAACGATGGATTCCCTAACACTTAGTTTATTTGTACTTTCATTAAGTATAACATAAGATTTTGTGGTATTCACTTGTGTAAATATTTTAAATTGACAATCGAATCAGTTTGTTGTATTAATATAGGGTCAAGAAGTGTAGCTGTAAAATCATCAAAATCGGAGTTAAAATAACCGTTAAATTGTGATTTTTTTGTTTGTAACTATCGAAAAGTTTTGTCTCGTTACTTGATCTCTAAATGTTTTTTTTTTTTTTTTTTGCGATTTTTGGAGTATGCAATCTCGAAATATATACAAACAAGTTTGATTTGGGATACGCATTGTGCAACTGTCATACCAATTCATCCATGGTATCGTTCACTTCCTGCAATGAACTTATAATTAAATAGAATGAAATATAAATCCCAGCTCCGAGGTCCAATTTTCAATTTCTGAATTATGGTCCTCCATGGAAGTTGCAAGCCTTCATATTAACTAAAGCAAAATTGAGGCCCAAATTTAAATTTTGGAAACAAGATCAGTTACAAATACATTATCCCTAAACCAATAAATCCAAAAGGTCGAAGAAATAACTGTTCTACTATATACATACACTTAACAACAGAATGAAAAGTATACTTTGCTATGACAGATTCCTCATCAGGGATCCTACTAGAGTACATCCTGAAAAAAACAACCATAGTAATTGAAAAAAAACGGCCATAGTAATTGAAAAAAAACAGCATAGAGTACTTCCTATTGGAGCACTTTTAAGTAAGTGTTCAAGAGCCTTCGCAAGTTCCCCATAATAATTGAAAAAAACAGCCTTCAATCCAGGAACTCTTGCTCCTAATTTTTGGCTATTAACCATAGAGTACCTCCTATTTTAGCTGCTTATTGGGATCTGTTAAGTTTATTAGCTGTTACTTTCATTTCTACAGGAACTCTTGCTCCTAATTTTTGGCTATTAACCATCTTTAATTAGTATCGTTTCTACCGTTGCACTACTACTTTATATATATATATATATATATGTGTGTGTGTGTGTGTGTGTGTGTGTGTGTGTGTGTGTGTGAACAAATGCAAGAAAGGATATGCTATTACTTTGGCTGCTAATTGATTAGTTTCAAATGCAAGAAAGGATTAGTTTCTAATGTTATAATTTTACGGTTCAAAAAGTGTATAGATGTCGTGGTTGATCACTCGTCGTTAGAGTGTGACCAATGCGTCTTTCGCATTATCAGCATCTATTGCTCCAGGCGTGAGTACTCCATTGATTGAGGAGCCTACACCCCTTACTAAGGCTACTCCTACGGCGACCCAAGTGCCCGTCTCATCGACATCATCAATGTCGATTCAGTCGCTCAGTGCACGGCGGCCTCACCGGCGCCACCACAAGCCAGAGCCTTCTGGTCACACCTCCTCGGCATCCAGAGTCGAGGGTGAGGCCTCCCAGCCAGGTAGTTTTTTTTCTAAGTCTCACTACGTTGTATTTTTTTTTTTTTCATTTTAAAAACTATTATATTTATGATGGTGAAAATTTGCTGGATTGTGAAAATGTGTTTCGAGTTGTCAATTACTGTTATTTTATTGTTTTAAGGTTTTGGGAAATGCTATACTAATAGGGGAGGTTGTGTCACATTTTCTGTACAAATTTAAGCTTAGGGTTTTCACCATTTACGTATTTTTGGCCAGCATCAAGATTGTGTATGACCCGCGACATCATGGAGCGGCTACCTCATAGCAGCGTCATTAGTAGTTGTGGTGTTATTATTCGACAAAATTGTCCTATGCAGTGGGAGTCTTGGGTAGAAATTCTCGAAGAGACTAAGAAACTAGTGCGAGACAAGTTGTCAGTTAGTATATTAATTTTTAGCCTTTATCATTTTTTTAATTTTGTTTACAAATATTAAAAACCAAAATATATTATCTTAATATTATTAAATTTCTTACTATTATTTTATTGTTTTTCAAATTTGTAGGTCATTTATGATCTTCAGGACATATGCCCTAAGGCCATGGCCTACTTAGAGGAGACCTTAGCAACCCGGTACAAACATTGGAAGAACAATCTTCACACGCATTTTTAAGCTATAGGATGATCCGGAGATTGCTCGCCTACATGGTTGCCCAATCGAGTTGCAGGACTGGGCGGAGGATTGGGAGTGGCTCTACAAACATTTTACCGACCCAAATTTTGAGGTATGTACATAATATTTTAATAATAATTTATTATTGTTTTAGTTATTTTTTTGAGCTTTTTTTGTTAATTTATTTCAAATAGTCGCACTAACATGTATATTGTGTGTTTAACAGAAGAAATATGTTGCTGGCAAGAAAGCTAGGGAGTCAAAGACATTTCTCCACCATTCCGGTTTGAACCCTTTTCGTATAGGCTTGAGGCACGACGTCAGGTAAAAGTATATTAATTTTGAAATTTTAGACAATTTATTTATTATTATTGATTAATAAAATTTTCTTAATGTTTTTTTCTTTAGGAGGGTTTTAAGTTCCCAAAGATCGACCTGTTTGAGGACGTTTATGTTCGACCTGGTGATGAGACCACTGATCAGCTTCATGTAAGTATATGTAATTGTTATTATTCTTATATGTATGAATCGTTCAAATATTATTTATATTTTGTTATTAAACATTATATGTTTTTTCTTTATTATTACAAGCTAATATAGTGGAAAAGTGCACCGCTTTTCTCCAAGAAGCAACATTGTAGCTTCCCTCGAAAACCCCGATCGAGGACGTCATGGTACCCGAGGATGCAGGTTTTCAGATCCTGACTGATGTCCTGGATCAGAACTTCAATTGTCATCATGACAAGGTTGTTCGGTGTATGGGGAAAGCACGGATTCGTGAGACGAGTGCCTCTTTTTCCAGATCGAACACAACAGAGGTCGATGCATTGAAGGAGGAAGTGACAACCCTAAAAGGTCAGCTTGCGGTCCAGGGCAAGGAGATGAGGGCCCAAGGCGAGGAGATTAGGACATATGCTGTGCAGGTGAAAGACCTTGTATGAGCCATACAAATGTCTGGCCTTCAAATCTCGCTACCAGCACCTGATCTTGCTCCACCTTTGACGTCTGAGCCACTTTGCCCTACCGATACCCAGTAGCCTGATGTATCGAACCTAGAAGACTACTTGTAGTTTTTTCTTTTTAGTTCGGACATCTTGTATGTACATTTTCATATATTTTATAATTAAATACTTTTCCTTGGTTAATTAATTATTTTTTAGAATTTAATTACAATATTTATTAAAAATTAAAAAAAAAAAAAATTTACCAAAACAAAAGAAAGGGGTTTACTCGACGAAGAAGAAACCTATGTCGTGCAAAACCACTAAGCCACTTTGAGCGACGCATGTCCCTACGTCGCGCAAAGTCACCTAAGCCACTTTGTGCGACGTATGTTTCTTCTTCGTCACGCAAACCCTACTATCATTGCCTTGGCGCAACGAAGGTTTCATTGTGCTATTTTTCAGGCAACGATTTTTGACTTTGCAGACGAAGGTACCTACGTTGCGCAAAGTGTTTTTTTTACTAGTGTTGGAATATCTTTAGAATATTCTACTATATCTCTAGGTTAGATATTATCCTATTAGAGTTGTAATCATATTAGGGTAAGGGGTTAACCTTCCCTACTAGTATAAATAAAGGCACAATGGGGTGGAATATCACACCTCACAATTAAATCTCTCTCTCTCCCTCTTCTCTCTCTCCTTGCCGCCGGCCCTCTCTCCTTATTCCCTCTATAATTGTTCAGTAAAATAGGCTACAACAGTTTCCACTCGCATCCATTTGAAAACCACCCCTACATGTTTTTCAGTAGTTTTAGGATTTGGTATTGCATTTTGTGGACTTGGTTGAAATTTTATAATTTAATTGCATAGCATGTGTCAACTCCTTAATGAAAGACTTCATCTCCTTCAATTATCATTTTTGAACTGCGAAGATTGTGATCGCATTTGTAATTATTTATTGGACTTGAATTTAACAGATTTGAAGAAAGTTGAGATTTTATTATAAAATTTATTGTTATTATGAAGTGTAGCTCAACTCTTTATAAGTTTCTACAAAATTTAGTCCTTCACCGATTCATTGATGTAGAACTCAGTCCTTCACATTCTGTATGTAGAGTCCATGATAGGACACTGCTTGGAACTTACTCATCCATGGCAACTAAGGTTTAACACACATGCATAACCCATTAAAGTTCATATATATATATATATATATATATATATATATATATATATATATATTATTATATCATGCATTTTCTTTCATTTCCCTTCCTTTTTTTACTTGGTAAATGTGGGGCTCATGCCCAACGAAGCAAAGTCCAAATCTTCGAAATGCCAATCATGTAAATATAAGAAGTTACTTTGTTTTTCCTTTTTTTACTTGGTAAACGTCATACGACATACATATTAAACCTTCTTTTTCGAATAACTCATGAGACTACAAATGTTAAATGAACATCGTAATTCTACAATTATAAACACATCAAAAATACAATACATCTCTTCAATCATGAAGGAACCTAAATCCTAAACCCTAAATGCTAGTCACGATGACTAAAACATCACAAACCCAAGAATTATCATACAGGTTACATGAGGAAAAGACCGCAAAAATCTCTAATGATTTTGCATTCGTTGGCAAATTACTCCTGCTCTGTGAGTCCCCTCCAACAAACGTCGAGTTTCCTTCTCATAGTCCTTTCTCAAGAACACAAACCACAAACACCACCTCAGATTGGACAACAATCGCCGCTCTAGAATTTGAGATTGAACACGACCATGACCAC
Source organism: Pyrus communis (assembly GCF_963583255.1). Taxonomy (NCBI): domain Eukaryota; kingdom Viridiplantae; phylum Streptophyta; class Magnoliopsida; order Rosales; family Rosaceae; genus Pyrus; species Pyrus communis. Next base: position 16,768,511 of record NC_084819.1, read on the forward strand.
CACAACTACAAAAGCTCTGAGTAACCACAACCACGAACTGAAGGCTCTCCTCGACAAAGTGAGAGAGCAACCACAACTACCAACTGAAGGGTCTCCTTGACAAAACGAGAGAGCGACTACTACTAAAAACAACGAGAGTAAAAAAGGAAGAAATCAAGAAGGATTGCCGTCGACCCCAACCCCAAGAGCAGGGTCGGCGACTAGTGTTTTTTTTATCCAGCCGCAGGGAACTTGTTTTTTTATACCGGTGTAGGGAAAAGTTTCATCTTGTGATTTAAATAAGACATCTTGTTATATGTGTTAATTGTGATTTAATAAATAATGACTTCTAGCTAATACGTAGATATTCAAACAATATTATCCTTATCTTAGGCTAATTGGTGATTAAGACTAACATAAATCACATATTCACCGTGTGTAATTTTTTTTTTTATTAAGCTGTAGATGAGAGTTAAATTATTGTATTTCTTGGGCTAATTGGTAATTAAGACTAACATAAATCACATATTCACCTATTTGTTTTGGAATACCGCGTTGATTGGGACTCATAGCAACCTCCATCCCATCCAAAATGGATTGGGATGCTTAAAGTCTGAAAAACAGATGTTTTCAAAATTTTCCGACTAAAAGTAAGACTTTCACACACCAAATTCGTCCGACCAATTATATATACAACTACGTACAATGATGTTTTGTCCATCTATACTATCGTATTATTTTCTTTTTTCGGTTTAAGTGATATCGTTTACACCAAATACTAGCAAAGAGACAAATGTAATTATGCAAGTATACGACAATTTTGAAAAGTGCACCATCTAATTCCTCTTTTATTTTTTGACAACGAAATATGATTATTGTCCAATATGTGTCCATGAACCGACAAAGAGTTAGCGCGAGTTAGCACCTAACAAGACTTGAAAACCAAAGTCAACTAGCCAAAACCCCCATATATGCTAGGTATCACATGGGAAAATTCAAATTGCGTTTGTATACTCTAACTTTTAAAAATGCTCAAGAGATCTTAATTACCAAAACCATATTAAAATTAACAATTATGGATTAGGCAAGCTTAACACGTATATGATCTCCATTACCATGCATGCAACATAATCATCGATCATGTAGAAAATCTTTGATTGTTGACTAATACAGAAAAAAGTTGTAACTTCATGCTTAATCAAAATCCAGTGCTTAATTACTGCGGCATATATATATAATTAGTATGCATGGTGTTCAAAATTCTAAATAGAAAGCAATTAGCGTGTGGGGCCGTCCATGGTGCGGAAATTTCAACACGATGCATGGACACAAGCTCATGTTCACAAGCTCATGTTTATTCTTTCCTCACTTTGTTTGGTATAAAATTGCAGCAAATGTCAAATGGGCACTTGAAAAAGCTATGAACACACTTTTTCTAGCTACGAAAAGAAAGAAGATTTTTTGAATAATACCTTTAGAAAACGAAACATGCGTGCAACTTGACTGGATCTAGAAGAGGTGATTAAACAATGCATGAGACTTTTTAAAACTAATTCATTAAAGAGATTGAGATAACTCTTCAAATTAGTGTAGTACTAGGGTAGGTGATGAGTGGCGAAGCTAGGGCAGCGAAGGGTGTTGCCTATATTCCTTTTTCTTTTGCTCAAAGGGTCTTTAGAGGAATAATGTTAGGGTCATGAAGGAATAGTGTTTGATCGATGTCATATATATGTGAAACAATCGAACATCGAACAAAACAGTTGTGATACAACGTGGATGTTCTTTGTTCTTCTTTTGGAAAAATATTCGGCAAGTCACTGAAATTAGATATTTTAATAGTTTTTGTGTCTTACAAGATTAGCATACACGCTAGAAAACTTTTGTTTTGGATGCGTATTGTCTAATACAAAAGTGAGCTTGAAAGAGAGGCGAAACTTGCCTCTAATGGATGGCCTTGATTATAAAGTTTTGTGACACAGTAAACTCCAGAGCATATGTGAGTAGCGTGTGAAGATGAAGATAATTTTTTTTTTCTTAAATTAAAATTAGATAATTTTGTTGATTAGTTATGAATAAGTCATTTCAAATTTTTAAAAAACTTATCATAAACAACTTTCTAACAAGGCTATAAATTAGGTCATGAAGAAAAATACTATTTTTCAAATACCAAATAAAAATTGATAACATATAAAAAATATTTATTATTAAAATCTGATGTGAAAAAATTAAGGGACTTTAACCACAAATTGAAAATCAGTAAGATTTTAGTCAAATAACTATTGGTGACTAGAGGCCAAAACCTAATTTCGCCTTATAATAATATCAAATTAAGCTAAATCATTCACAATTTTAATTAATTAAAACACAATTTAAAAATATTTCCTCTTGCCTTAGCTGTACAAACTCATATATTACTATATTATTTTCACCTCACCAAATCCAAAGGACTAAGATTTTTCAGCTGTCTAATGTCCAAGTTAACCAGAAGTCGAATCTTTATATCACATCGTCGCAATTCAATCATGTTGTTTCATATGTCTTTGGACTTATCCAGAGAACCAATGTGCTACTGCTCTTGTCCGTAAATGATTGAGCCCTGGTCATGAGTCTCATGACCCACTCATAAACCTTTGAATGAAAAAGATCAAAGATAAAACGAGCCAAAACCACACGTATACAAAAACCACTACAGCATTAGATTTTCTCTTGGGGGCCGACATGATTTTGCTTAGTCAACAGCATAAATGTAATTAGCATTAATCCAACTAACTATAAAAATGATTATCCTTGTAAAAATTATTATCAATAGCACAAAGAAAATTAATATTAAATCAGACTTATTGAGAGAAAATAAATGAAAAGGTTGGAAGAAATTACAATCAGTTATTGCAGTTACCATCCTCTCCTTTTCCAAAATAAATATAGAAATAACAAAGTGGATCGTACAGCATTGCCCATTGGCTATGAAACGTGGACTTCTTAACCTAAAAGTAACATCTTTACCTCACCTTCCCTTCCCTTTCTCTGTTTCATGATTACTTTTTCACATGTTATTCTTTTATTTCTGAGTTGACTCGAAGTCTAGAAGCATTATCAAAACGCAAGAGTCCAGTTATACCACAGGCTATAAAAACATAGGACGTGATGCTGCACTAAATCAAGAAACTAGTCCCAAGCTTCTTCTTCTCTCTTTGCTTCTTAGTTATATTGGTTATCAGAAACCTTGTTAGATTTTAGTCATGGGTTCATATATTACTGGTTCATGCACTCCCACAAACACTAAAATTTCTTTGTCATTATTTTTCCTTCTTGTTGGAGTAGCTTCTGCTCAATTGTCCTCTACTTTCTATGGAACATCATGTCCTAATGCCCTGTCCACCATAAAATCCGCCGTGGACTCAGCGGTGTCGAAGGAAGCTCGCATGGGAGCTTCCTTGCTCCGCCTTCATTTCCATGATTGCTTTGTTAATGCAAGTGATGGTTTCTACGTACTCATCCTTTAAATTCCCGCCTAATCATGATTATCTTTCATGTATAATTCTTATCCTTCACCTGCATACATGCACGCTCATGTGAGTATATATAGGATGTCAATGGCGCTCTCTAAAAAGTCCTGTTGTATACTCATTCTGCACTCCTTTCCGGTGTTTTTTCCGTCATATTTGTGCATGGTTAGAGTGCTGAGACCTTTTTAGAGTCCTATTAACAACTATATATAATTGTTTAAGAGGTATTGTGTCAAGGATAGTTTAGTATATGCTTAGGTTTTGTTGTGACTTCACAATGCAATCCAACCAAATGAAAATTTAGCTCAGCTGACATGTTTGTTTCTCTATAGAACATATTGGTAAAAGCATTTTGGTTATCCATATATTTATGAAACAATATTCCGATCATGGAGTTTGTTTAGAGGTTTTTCCGACCAAAAAAGAAGTTAATAAATTCTTCAAATAGAATTCCGTTAGTTCTTTCACACCTAGTTGAAGAGACAAAAAAAAGAATATGGTTATAAACGAATTCTCAATCACTCTATTTTTATTTATTTATTTATATTTATTTGAGGAAACTTCGTGATTTTCTTTTCCTGACTAGGACATATTTTTCAAAGGGACAAATGGACAGTACTCTATGTCGGAAAAGAGTTTTGTAATGAAACAAGCTCATTTTTCATTTGCTTTCTTTGTCATCCACAATTTTAAAGTAGAAGATAAAGTAGGCACTAATTTGAATCTTAGGCATGTCTTCTCTAAATGCAAGAGAAATACAATATTTTTTAACACAGATCGACAGCCAAAAGCTTGGACCTTTTGTTTTGTTGTTAACAAATTATTTTCTTTTCTATTTCTGTTTTATTTTTAACAATACGATAATTTGATATGACTTCTTGTTTTCTCATACTGAGCTTTTTGTCGTAGTAACAAAAAATTGTGAATATGCATGAACAGATTAGGACAAAAAAAGAGTCATGTTTCTCAAAGAAAAGGTGACAAGTTCGCATAACAAATATTAATTGTGCATGCAGGGATGTGATGCTTCGGTTCTGCTGGATGACACAGCCAATTTCACAGGAGAGAAAACAGCAGGTGCTAATGCTAATTCTTTGAGGGGATTTGATGTAATCGATACAATTAAATCTCAATTGGAGAGTCTCTGCCCCAAAGTGGTCTCTTGTGCTGACATCTTAACTGTTGCTGCTAGGGACTCTATTGTTGCAGTAAGTCAGAAACCATATTAATTAATCAACTGAGATGCTCCAAAAAGAATTATCATGCATTCCTTCAAATGTAATTTTTCCTTTAAACTATTATAAGAAAAGGTTGAATCATGATTTGTTTAGAATGCTAATAGCGACTTCCCTATATTTATCATTGTTAAATCTCAATTTGTGCTATGTGTAACAATTTAAATTGTTTACGCAGTTGGGTGGACTTACCTATACAGTGCCATTGGGCAGAAGAGACTCCACCACAGCAAGCCTAAGTGCTGCCAATTCCAACATACCCGCTCCCACATTGAACCTTTCTGCGCTTATTACTGCTTTCTCAAACAAAGGCTTCACTGCAAAGGAACTAGTGGCCCTCTCAGGTTTGCTCAATTCAAATCATTCCTAATTAATTATTTAACATGCATTATTAATCAAGTGCAATCTCTAATTACTTTGTTGTTATTTAATTAGGATCGCATACAATTGGGCAAGCTAGGTGCACAACATTCCGGACGCGTCTTTACAATGAAGCAAACATAAACGCTTCATTTGCAACATCGCTGAAATCAAGTTGTCCAACTAGTGGAGGCGCTAACAATCTCTCCCCACTGGATGTCACAAGTCCTACATCTTTTGACAATGCTTATTTCACGAATTTGGTGAGCCAAAAGGGCCTATTGCACTCTGACCAACAGCTCTTTAGCGGTGGATCTACCGACTCTCAGGTGAATGCTTACGTGAGCAATCCAGCAACCTTCAGAACCGACTTTGCCAATGCTATGATAAAAATGGGAAACCTTAGCCCTCTCACGGGCACCAATGGTCAGATTAGGACCAACTGTAGAAAAGTCAACTAAGTTCGTAGAACTAGAGAGTCGGCATGTGTCAGTTCCAAGTGTCTATTTCGGATTGGTTACTTTTTTGCGACATGGGGGTATTTTGTGGATGAATTATTCCATTAATAAAAGCTTTTTTCTTGATGTTTTGGGATTGGTTACTTTTTCGATATGGGGGTATTTGCGATACGGGAATTGAAAAACTTAGAAATCTTTACAGTACCAAAACAAATAAAAACTCATTTCAACATCTTTTAGTACAATCTTATAAATTTTGTCCCGAATTTACTAGGTCTAAAGTGTACAAAGTGAGCAAAACCACATCTTGATTGGTACTTTGGTCTTATATATCAAATATAATTGTCAACGCTAAACCAAATGACATGATCACATAATTCAATTATAGCATATTATCAATGATAAATATTTAACTGATAAAATATGAATGCAACTTAACTTCATTTTACCAAACCCATTCATTTAATAAAACAAGCGGCCTTGCATGTCCTATACCTCCATTTTACCATTGCCGTGGTGAATCAGAAGCTCTATTATATAACTAACACCCCCTAATTTAGTCATCCCAAATTCCCCTTTTGTTAGTCATTTCATTCTTCTCTTGTTCGCCAGATTTCCCACTACTTCATACCATTCTTTTAATTTCACTTTTGTCGCCTTGGCTGGTCCCTACGAGAATCGAACTCAACCACATAAACGATAATTTCATTGTCATAACCCAATCTCGAATTTATCAGTATCCATCCACTCCAATATGTAATGATATATGCATATAATCGATACTATTATGATTTCCACAATATCAGTAATAATATATTATATTTTAAAATATGCTTTTATATTAATTATAGAGATATATCAAGAATAATATATGTTTAACAAAGCCTAAACAAGAGAGCCCGTAAGGCTTGGTCTCTTTTGAGCCTTACAGCCCGTTGCTTCTTCAATTGAACTTCGGTCCAGCAACGAAATAAAAAGAAATTCTCCTCTTTATATTTGGGCCAGCAGCTCCAATTTATTTATTATTATTTTTTTTTTTTGGGACCTGCAGCCCCACTCCAAATCAGCCCTTTGTCTGTTCCTTTTTTTTCATTAGGCAGCAACTACCCTAGTCTCATAGATTACTCACAAATGGGCCCTGATGCCGCCCAACCTTTACCTTATTTGCTCAAACTAATATGCCTTTTTCAATTCGATTGCATATGTTGCATTTGAGATTGCAGAGGATCAACTTGAAGTTTGTACTAAATTTCGAACCTACAGTTTTGAGACGTGTCATAGAAATTTGAAGTTTTTATAAGGACTTTTATTCCGTTCAACTCGTGCCTTGCTGACCTAACATGTGTATGTGTATGTGTGTGTGTGTAGTATTTGACTTGCCTCGACACATAAATATTTAACTTGTACTTATACACCTGTCATATGTCACATTTCACATCTTCAACAATTGTTTTGTCTTAGTACATCTAATTATCTATATTATTATTAAGAAAACTCTCTGTGTATATATTATTAACTATTTATAAAAAATACTAAATACTTCTTACCGCAACCACAAAATTTCTAACGGTTATCGCAAGGATGTCTATGCATGACATAGAGCAAGTTTGGCGGAGCCCTCTTCTTTCCTTTCATTTTCGACAATGAGGTTTCGGAGGATACAGTTAAAAGGTACACCCAAAAATAAAAAATTAATATGGATGTTTCCTTGAAAGAGGAGCAAGACATTTATGGGCTTGGGCTTGGGCTTGGGGAGGAGGGGAATTAAGATTAAAGAAGTACAACTATAAGTTGATTAAGTCTTACAATAGGTTAATAATAATATGATTTAAATTCGTAAAGATGAATATTACTATATTATAGTACTAGGTGACATGAGAATATGAATTAAACATGCATAACGTTGTAAACACGAAAAGTTCCTGAAAACAAGAGACAAGAATAACGTGTACAAAATATATTTTTTGGTGTTTATGATTTTGGGGTTACAATCTCTTTGTAATTTGTTCCTCTGATTCTATCTTCGTAGGGTGTAGGTTTGTGGATGAGCTGTTGATCCAAAGGGCCGTCGGGGCTTGATCTAGGGATGAACAGTTGATGAACGGATCTTCGAGGGCTTTTGGGCCCAATCTTGAAGACTGATGGATGAGCGGATCTTCAAGGGCTTTTGGGCCTAATCTTGAAGACTGGGATGAGCGGATCTTCAAGGGCTTTTGGGCCTAATCTTGAAGACTGATGGATGTGTGGATTTGTTGAGGTTGTTGATCCAAAGGGCCGTTGGGGCTTGATCTTAGGACGAACGGGTGATGAACACTTTCTTCAAGGGGCCGTCGGGGCTTGATCTTGAGTCAGTTGGAGTTCTTCAAGGGCCGTTGGGGCTTGGCCTTGAAAGAGGATTTTACGAAGAATGAAGAGTATTTTCTTGATCCTTCGGGATTTGCTTGAGAGCTTTAGAGTTTCGAGGCTTCAAGGTTTTGGTGTGATGTAAATTCCTTTCTTTCTTTCTTTTTTTCTTTCTTTCCTCTTCCTTTCGAAATGAATGCCTTGGCCTCCTATTTATAGAATTCCAAAACTTGATTTTTGGATTTAAATAATCAGATGAAATAAATCATTTCTGCCAGATATTGACACGTGTCCTATTTGATGACCTTTCCAATTTATTTCGATTTTTCGTTGAGTCACACGCTACATGTAAAATTTATGTGACACGTAAGCGTTGAAATTTTAATTATTGGTTAACATTCATTTCACCGAAATTTCGATGTCTACAAATGCCCCCACTTCAAGGCGCGTCGTTGACATGTGCTTGTCACGTGTATGAGATGCGTTTTGAAGTTCCTTAATGTAGATGTCAATCCAAGGGCCGTCGGGGCTTGATCTTGAATTGGGCTGGAAATTTCTTCAAGGGCCATCGAGGCTTGATCTTGAGTTCGACTGGAAGATTTTCTGGTTTCCTCCAATCGTTGATTTTCCACAAGCTTAATCTTGAACTGGGCTGGAGGATTCTTTTGGTCTCCTCCGAAGGTCTGAACTTGCTCCTTTTATATGGAGTTGAATTTGATTCAAGGGTGGTGAACACTTGATTTTGAATCGGACTTGTGATTTCTTCAAGGGCCATTGAGGCTTGATCTTGAACTGGGCTGGAGGATTCTTCTGGTCTCCTCCGCTCGTTGATTTTCCTTTGTGCTACTCTTGAACTGGGCAGCAGGATTCTTTTGGTCTCCCCCCGAAGGTCTACGAGCGGTTTCAGGATATGGCAGGCAAGTACGAGGTGGAGGTGCTGACCTGTTTCTTTGTTCAATCTTTCCAATTCGTATTGAAGAGGGTTGGAAAGATTGAAGTTTCCTTGTCCCTTCTCTGGCAGTGTATCAACCGTTGAAGATGACTACTCGAGAGCAATACTAGGTAAGCAATCAGGAATAGATTCCAGGTAGTCGGTTCCAGATCGGAAGACTGACTCCAAGTGCCGGCTGATTGCTTCTTTCACTTTGCCATGCGAGTAAGAACAAGGACAAAGGAAAAGACAGGGAAAAAGCATGATATGAGATACCTTTGCTTTCGAAGAAGCAGCGAATGAATCAACACATATATTTGTTGTGCTTGTCTCCACATGCTTCGATGTATCATTTTCACTTGCCTTACTTGCTCCCCTTTGCAGAAGTGGTATTTCCTTATGCAGGTTTAGCATCTTTTCTTGTAGTATTTGTCCTCCGATGCAGGAGTTGAATGCAACCTTTGCATTTAAATGGTGCTTCACTCCTTGGTGGCAACTGGTTTGAGTGGAGGTTCCGACATATTGCTTTCTTTGTCCTTGTCTTGGCAGGTGAGAACAAGGGCAAAGGAAAAGATAGGGAAAAAGCATGATATGAGATACCTTTGCTTTCGCCCTTGATGATATGAGATACCTTTGCTTTTGAAGAAGCGGTGAATGAATCAGCACATGCTTCAATCTATCGTTTCCTCCTGGGTCATCTGTACTCGAGGCATCTGGTATCTTCAAAGGTTGAATAGGTTTTCTCAAAGGAAGAAGAAGAATTGTGTATTTCGAGAGGCTTTGCTGGGAGTGCGCCCTCAGAGGTGAGGAAGAGTTGGGCATTTTCTTCAGGTCTGCCTTGTCATAAGAGACGAAGGTCGACGTATATAGGGATTTCTTCATAGCAAGTGGTGGTACCGTTCTTTTACCCTTGTCGACAAACGTCTCTTCGATATCTGAACGACACCTCTTCGATTTCTGAACGACGCCTCTTCGATTTCTGAACGAGCGCCACTTTTGACAAAGTTGCACGCGTTTTCTGAAAAGCAGAGAAAGCGTCGCCGAACTTTGCGCTTGTCGGCTAAAGACGTGTAGTTGCGATGATGGCCTCCACGTGTTCTCGACTTTGTCAGATATCTTTTGACAAAGTTGAACGCGTTTTCTGAAAAGCCGCGAACGCGTCGCCGAACTTTACGCAGGAAAATCCGGATTTTTGAATCGGTGGTCGTGTCGCTTGGCTTTTTACAGAGGTATCGATCACTCCAACATACACACTCTGAAAATTGCCCATTCTTGAAAATCGTCTCCGGCCTTTTGAGAATTAGCTCCATCCACCCCTTCTCTCTGAACACCTTTGAAAAATGACTAACTCATCGAACCTTTGCTTAGATTTGAGTCTTAGCAGCGATCCAGTTGCACCCCTTCAAGGTAATGTATGGCGCCCTTCTTTTTTATCTTCTAACGGTCCTCTTTCAGGTGAAGACTCCATGATGACGGATGTAACAACAGCTACGATAGTAGCTAGAAACCTCCTCACTCCTAAGGATAGTAGGCTGCTTTCAGGACGGTCCGATGAGTTGGCCGTTCAAGAGTCCCTCGCTCTCAGTGTTCAGTGTGCAGGCTCTGTGTCCAACATGGGCCAACGCCTACTTGCTCGCTCCCGCCAAGTTGAATCCTTGATGGCGGAGGTGGAAAGTCTCAAACAAGAGATCAAGCAGCTGAAGCATGAGAATAGAAGCTTGCACGTGCTTGCAAACAACTATTCGACGGGCATGAAGAGGAAGCTTGATGAGCTGCAAGAGTCTGAAGGTCGGATTCAGAGTGACCGTCAAAGGTTTTCGTCTTTCCTCCAGAGACACCTTTTTCCTGGGTCTTCCAGCGTTTGGCCAAGTATTGAGGCCTGGAATGCTCTAGCTTCAATGCCTCCCGCTCCGATGCCTTCTGCTCCGATGCCTTCCGCTTCTAGAGTTTTGCCAAGTAATGGGGCTTCACGTGAACATCCTTTGTGAAAGCTCCATCTTTTTTTTTTTTTTTTTTTTTTTGTATACACTTGTAATTTCTTGGAGATTAATGGAAATGCTTTATTTTATTCAGTGTATTGTGTTAAATACAAATAAAACATATACATCACTAAGTTTTTTTTTTTTTTTCCTTCGGTGGTGCTGATCCACCAAAGTTTTTTTTTTTTTATTTTTTTTTATTTTTTATGTTGGAAAGTGGCCAACTTGGCTATGCTTTCAGCTAGACAACAATTGCAAATGCTTTTGGCTATAAAAAATTATAAAGGAAGAAAAGGAGAAACATTTTCCTTGTTTTAGGGAAGAAAAACAGGAAAGTGTTTTTGTTTTTTTCTTCCACATCCGTTGGTTTAAAGAGCCTTTGAAGCAAAGGAAAAAAAAGTGAAGATAGCTCATTTCGGTTTTGGAGAAAATAGAGAAGAAGAGAGAGCTCAATACTCTGCTGAGAAAAAGAAAAAAAAAAAAACTGCAAATAGAGAAGAAAAGCTGCTGCTTCATTTGGTTAGTAATCATCTACCAAAGTAGTTGTTGTTTGTAATAGCTTTGAGCTATATGTATAGAGAAGAAATTATTCATTATATTTCTTCCTCTATTTGTTTCTTTGGTGTGTGAGAGCTTTTGGGTGTATTGGGTTATTTGGGCTGTGAGATTACCAACACTTTGTAAACTCCCATTTGGTTGATAGTGGATTATTGGGTGAGCTCCTACTGCTCCAAGGACGTACTCCAGTTACACTGACTGTGGAGGAACCTCGTTAAAATTTTTGTGTCTTTTATATTTTGTTCTTGCATTTTTTTTTTTTTTTTTTTTTTTGTGTTTTTTTTTGTTTTTTTATTATATATATATATATATATATATATATATATATATATATATTATTAATTTTTTTATATGGTGATCTGCAAGGCTGAGGCTGCCAAATCGACGAACAACCCAGGAACGCGTAAATTGGTGGTGTAGAAAGAGTGGTGTTGTGCAAAGATTGCAAAGGGATTTTTTGCTGTGTAATGCCTTTTGGTCACAGTCTTCCCTTGGTAGTGACGTTGCCGTGCCTCTTGCCGCTGCTTGGAGCTTGTTGCAGTGTGTCACTTTTACCGTGTGGGGTTATGCAAAAGACTGCAGCGAGTTTATGCTGTGTAGTGCCTTTTGATCATAATTTTCCTCGGTGGTGACGTTGTTGTGCCTCTTGTTGCTGCTTGCTGCACCGTCATCGCTGCACACCATTGCACTGTCTGTTGTCCTGCTGTTCAAGTTTTGTGGCTGTTTTTTTTTTTTTTTTTTTTTTTTTTTTGCGGTCATGGTATTTTTCAAATGTTTTAAGAGCAACACCATTACCATTCTTGCGAAGGAAAATGATTCGCAAGATAGGGGAACAACTCTGAAGATTTACGCCCCACTGACTGGCCTTAAGGCGCTTGCTCTTCCTACAAAAGACAACTCCATGCATATTAAGTCGTGGTCTTCTGAAGTATCTTGGAAGGTGGCAAACTTTGTTCGATCAAATACGAAGAGGGAGGCGTGCACACCGGGGATTCTTATCTTGAACCCTTCACACCATGCTCATGACAGTCATCCGGCTTCGTTTAAGCTTCTCGGAGATCACATCCGCAGCGGAGCTATGGCTTGGAATGATGCCTTGTCGACTACCGGAGAAGCTGTTTTTAATGAGTCTTATTGGGAGTGGCTTGAAGATGTCTTGGGCCGATCTAAACATGTGCTTACTAGCATGGGCCTTTACCATGCCGTGTACGCATCTTTGTTTAGTTATGATCTCCATCATTCTGTCCTTCATGCGTTCTTCGAGCATTGGTGTTCAGCGACTAACACGCTTCATACAGCTCAAGGAGAGATGTCAATTTCACTTTGGGATCTCCACAAGATAGGGGGATTGCCAATCCAAGGTAAGTTTTATGACGAGGTCGTTCCTAGTGCGGAGGAACTTTCTCTCTGCAATAACCGAGGATTGCCTGCGAGTTGTCGCTGTTTATTTTGGGCATATCACAAGCTTTTCCAAGATGCTCGAAGTAAATCAGGCGTGAAGATTTCTTCATGGATCCGCTTCTGGTATTGGGAGGACACAAGGTACAAGAAGTCCTCGAAGAGAAGAAGTTGCAACAAAACCACTAAGCCAAAGGGAGACTCATATCCATCTGGTGCCATTGGTTCAGCTAGGCGCCGTTCCCCTGCCGAGTTGAGAGCGTTTGAGGACCTTGGCATAGCATCAGAGCATGTGGAAGAATCTTACCTAGCTGCTTTCTTAGCTTGTTGGCTTTGTAAGTTTGTTTTTCCAATCGGCGACGTCAACTTTGTTCGTCCTGGGGTTTTCAAAGTTGCTAGCAAGATGGCTGCAGGTGAATCTTTCAGTCTTGCTATCCCGGTTTTGGCCAATATTTATAATGGCTTGAGTGTTGTTTCGAACTCAGCAAACACTGAAGATCGTGTCGCGGTTCTTCCCTACCATTATGTGTATGGTTGGTTGGGTGAGTACTTCGGTACTCATTTTTTTTCTTCAACTCTAAACAAGTCAGGGCCTTTGATGACGAAGCATTCTGGCGTGCTTTCTTCGAAGAGCCTCGATGATTCCCAGGCGCAAGCACTGTTTAGAAGCTGCGAAGGCTTGAAGATGGACTATCTGGCGAGAGTTGGCTCGGTGCGGCGAGGCATCATGGACGATTCGCATCTTCGCTTCTCAGACTTATCTTACCTTGTAAGTCTTCGCTCAGGGTATGTTTCTTTGCGGCAAGAAGATCGATGCATTGTTCAGCCGTATAGTCCCCACCGTTTCAGCAGGCAATTTGGTTTTGTCCAACATGTGCCAGGCAAGCTGAAGGAAAAAAACCAATTAGACTCCTTGCAAGCCGTGTATATGCATTGGGAGTCTTGTACCCGTGCATGTACAAATGCTTCTATCACCCTGCCGGCAAAAGACGAGTTCAAGAGTAGTCCAGTAACCCGTGCTTACATAAGTTGGTGGTCAAAGGTATATTATGAGAATTCGGGGATGGCAAGTGGTACCAATTCTTCTCATTCACACCTCAATGTATTGAAGGAGGGGTGTTCTGTGGTTCCTACACAACTGATATCTTTTGATTGCGCGAGTGCTGCTACTTTGCAAGATAGACCAGTGGTTTTAGTCCCTCAATGCCCACGCTTGTCTTCTCAACATCTGGATGTATCTGAAGAGGCCGGTGATGAAGTTGATTCGCACGAAGATGGACTTGTTTTGCGGCAGGGTCAACAAGTTTTAAACAAGCGACGTCTTGAAGGCGCTCAGGCTGATAGCGATGTCAATTTTCGTCATAAGAAGAAAGAAGTGTTTAGGCTCCCTCAACTCGATGGTAGTGTGTCGTTTGAGAAAGACGTATGCATCTTCTTCTCTCTTATGACTTCTTCTGCTTTCATTGTTCTAGCTTTTGTTTCTAACAGCTTTCTTTGTTTTCTTTAGGTTGGGCCTTCTTGTTCTTTTGACTTGGCGACCACATGTATTTATTCTTATACGGAGATGCTATTTGGAGGCGACCTACCCACAGGCGAGGAGATTGGGGATCCACCTGGTACAGAGCTTATCCCAAGTTCGTCAAGTTTCCCAAGTTTGCCGTGTGTAGGTGGAGGCATGCAAGATCCCGTCATGCATTCTACACCTTTGCCAGCTAGCTCTGAGATCTCTCTGAGAGGGCCAAACCTTAGTGGTACTGAGCAGCTTATTCATCGCATCAATCTTCGTGCGGCAATGGATATCAAGAGCCATATTGAGGGGAGGATTTTGAAATGCCCGTCGGAGGACCTTGCGTTGCTTAAAGAGGACTTGTCGAAACTTATTTCTGCAATTGACAATCTTAACATTGATTCTTCATCCTTGAAGATCAAGATCGCCGAAATTATGGCCGCCTCAACTGAGTATTCTTCCTTGCGTGTTATTTCCTCGAAGAAGTTGAGTCCAGATGTTAGAGCTCACCAACTTGCTGCAATAGACTTGTCACTAACCCAAGCCCGGTCTTCTCAGCAAGCTGCTTCGGGAGATTATCAATCTACAGAGACTTCTTTAGCTTCTGTCCGGGTACATCTAGATACGTTGATGCGAGAACAAGAACAGCTTGGCATCGAGGCATCAAAACTTGAAAGTGTTCTCGGGGAGCAGGGAGCTACACTTTCTCAATGCCAAGAGGAGATTTCACGCCTAGAACAAGAGAAAGACATGGCTATGGAGTTGCCCATCCTGTCTCTCACTGAGGTAGAGACTTTGAAGGCTTTGGAAGGCTTGCTTGAAGACCGCCTCCTTAGTTTTAGGGACATAGTTTTCAAGTAGTGTCTTCCGCCCTTTTTCTTTTGTAATCAGACTTTTTCCTTCAAAGAAATAAAATGTTTGCATTCTTGAATTTGCTCTTTATTCTTCAAAGCGTTTTTTTTTTTTTTTTTTTTTTTTTTGAGATGTGACTGTACTTGAAGTTTTGAAGTTTCAAGTTGCCTACGTACCCTTGGTTGAGGAGGGATCAAGTCATGACGTAGTTCAAATGAGTGATGGTTTTTTATGATGATTTTGCCGTACACAGTTTATGCTCTTGCGGGCCAGGAGCGTGACGCGTTTGCTTTAGGGGTAGTAGCGCTTCAAAAATCTGCCGTTGATGGGGCCGATCTTCAACCCGTCTTCTGCCGTGATTAAGTAGGCGCCACTGGTGTAAATCTCTTGTATTACGTAGGGTCCATCCCATTTTGATGTGAACTTGCTTTTTGTCTTATGGGTTGTAATGATAGGCCTACGCAATGCCAGCACGAGATCTCCGGCTTGGAAAGACCTTAGGCGGACTTTCTTGTTGAATGCCTTGGCTAACCGTGCTTGGTAGCATTCCAAGTGTTGTTGAGCTTCGAGCCTTCTCTCATCCAGCGCTTCCAACTCCTGAAGGCGCAACTTTGCATTTTCTTCATCAGTCAAGCCTTCTTGTATAGCCATCCTTAGTGAGGGGATTTGACTTTCAAGCGGTAGAACAGCTTCTACGCCATATACGAGAGAATAAGGTGTAGCTTGGGTAGGAGTCCTATGTGTAGTCCTATATGCCCAAAGTGCTTCACTTATTCTTTCATGCCAGTCTCTCTTTGTTCGGCCGATTACCTTTTTCAGGAGGTTGCACAGCGTCTTGTTGAATGCTTCTGCGAGGCCGTTGGCCGGAGCATGATACATGGAAGACTTGTGCTGCTTGAACTTGTATTTGTCGCAAAGCTCATCCACGAGTCGGTTGGAAAACTGCTTTCCATTGTCCGTGATAATGTAGCGAGGCACCCCATATCGGTGGATGATATGCTCCTTGATGAAACGAACAACAGTTTCCTTTTTTACTTCCCTTAAAGGTATGGCTTCAGCCCACTTGGAGAAGTAATCTGTTGCAGCTAGGATGTAAGCTTCCCCTGCAGATGACTTTGGCGTAATTGGTCCTACAACGTCCAATCCCCATGCGTCGAACGGCCATGAAGCAACTGTAGGGTGTAATGGTTCAGGCGGTTGATGTATGAAGTTGGCGTGGAATTGGCAGGCTTGGCACCTTTTGGCGTGTTCCAGGCAGTCCTTCACCATGCTCGGCCAGTAGTAACCCATTCTTTTAAGCTGGAAATGTAGCTTTGGTCCAGATTGATGTGCCCCACACACACCTGAATGTGCTTCTTCCATGGCTTGATTAACTTCTTCCTCACCTAGGCATCTCAGGAGCAGTCCTTCAAAAGAGCGTCGGTAGAGTGTTCCTTTGTAGTAAAGGAAGCGAGGTGCTCGTCGACGTATTTCGGAACGGTGTCTAAGATCATCGGGAAGCTTTCCGTGCTCTAAGTAGTCGATCAGCGGCTGTCTCCACTCTTCAGTATCGACTGGAAGTACTGAGATGACATTTGTATCATCTAGTGACATTTCATTAACGAGCGGAATCACCCATCTTTGGCAAACTGGCACGTCTGCAACTTCATCTTTTCCTAGTGTCATACTTGAGGCTAGATTGGCGAGAGCGTCTGCCATTTGATTTTCCTTTCTTGGCACATGTTCTAGTGTCACAGCTTCGAACCTTTGTAGCAGTTGGGTCGCTAGCCGGAAGTATGGGACGAGATCATCTTTCCTCACCTCATATTCAGTTAAGAGTTGATTGATTATGAGCTTGGAATCGCCATATACCTCAAGAGCTGTGATTTCCATGTTGATCGCCATTTGGAGCCCGATGATCAATGCTTGGTACTCAGCAACATTGTTGGAGCATAGCTCATTCAGTTGGAAGGAGTAAGGTAGTATGTGCCTTTGAGGTGACATAAATACTACTCCTGCCCCCGCTCCGTCTGCTCGTGCGGATCCGTCGAAGAACATCGTCCATGTCGGGAAGATGTCGATGTAGAACACCTCCTCGTCAGGCAAGTCGTCTGAGATTTTCCAATCAGCCGGGATTGGATGATCGGCAAGGAAGTCTGCTAGCGCTTGTCCCTTGACGGCTTTAGCTGGGACGTAGATGATCTCATATTGATTAAGAAGCAAAGCCCATTTAGCGAGTCGCCCTGTCAAGACTGGCTTAGTCATAACGTATTTGACAGGGTCGGCTTTAGCAACCAAGTGGATGGTGTAAGCATGCATGTAATGTCTGAGTTTCTGAATGGCAAACACCAAAGCGAGGCACATCTTTTCTATTGGGGAATAGTTCAACTCAGCGCCGGTGAGAGTTCGACTGAGGTAGTAAAGTGCTCCTTCTCTTTGGGATTCATTCTCTTGCGCCAAGAGTGCTCCGATTGAACTTTCCTGAGCAGCAATATACAATATGAGTGGTTTCCCGGGCACAGGTGCCCCCAGGACAGGTGGACTTGACAAATATTTCTTTATGCTTTCAAAAGCATTATGGCATGCTTTGTCCCACACGAATGGAACATCTTTCTTCATAAGGCGACTAAACGGTTGACAACGCCCTGCGAGGTTGGAGATGAAGCGTCTGATGAAGGCTAGCCGTCCTTGTAGACTTTTCAGCTCGTGCAGGTTTCTTGGCTCGGGCATGCTTTGAATGGCCTTGATCTTTGATTGGTCTACTTCAATACCACGGTGCTTGACGATGAAGCCGAGGAATTTTCCAGAGGTGACGCCAAACGCACACTTTAACGGGTTCATCTTGAGGTTGTATTTTCGCAGCCTTTCGAACACTATTCGTAGATCCTTCAAGTGTTCTGATCTTTTCTTCGTCTTAACCACCACATCATCTACGTAACATTCTACGTTTTTGTGTAGCATGTCATTGAAGATTTTCTGCATTGCGCGTTGATACGTAGCTCCAGCGTTCTTTAGACCAAAGGGCATTACCTTGTAGCAGTAGATACCTTTTGGAGTACGAAAGGCTGTTAGTTCCTCGTCTTCGAGGGCCATGCGAATTTGATTGTACCCAGAAGAGCCATCCATGAATGATAATGCCTCATGGCCAGTGGTTGCATCCACCATGATTTCAATGATTGGCAAGGGGAAGTCATCCTTTGGGCAAGCATCGTTGAGGTCCCGGAAGTCTACGCAAACACGTATTTGTCCTGATTTTTTAAGGACAATGACGATGTTGGAGATCCACTTGGGGTATTGCACTTCTCGAATAAAGCCTGCTTCGATTAGCTTGTCGATCTCGACCTCGATTTGTGGGATAAGCTCAGATCGATAGCGTCTTTGAGTTTGCTTTATCGGCCGTGTTCCAGGCCTGACCGCAAGATGATGAACAGCGATGATAGGGTCCAGGCCGGGCATTTCTTTGTAGGTCCAGGCAAAGACGTCTTTGTACTCTAACAACAGCTGATAATACTCCTCTATCTCGTCTGTACTTAATAATGCACTTACGAAGATAGGCTTTGGTTCCTTGCTTGTACCTAAGTTGAGTTCCTTGAGATCATCAATTGTGGCTTGTCCCCCATCTTCGAGCTGTGGTGGTGCAGCAGTGACATCTTCCTCGGGGATTTCGTCTTCTTTACCTTCTTGAACCGTGACGTGGAAAACATCTTGGATCTCCTCTTCGGTGCTGTCTTCTCGGGCTTGTCGGCATAAGGATTGTCTGGTGTTCTAGGAGAGGCGTTCCTCGCAATCTTCATAGGAAGGAGCCTTGACCGGGTAATTGAAGAAGTCTTCTGGGAAGAGGTCGCACATTGTGATGGGGATGGACGATCTTTGTGTCGAAATTTCATTATCTCCAATACTTTCACATTGTTCTGGAGGTTGACAGGAGCTGTTTTGCCCCCTTTTCGACTGATAAACTTGTGGACAAGATGGTTGCTGCTTGTCCAATTTCTTCGAAGCGATCTTCGAAATGCATTCCTCACAATCTTCATAACAAGGAGCCTTGATCGAGAAATTGAAGACATCTTCGAGGAAGAAAAGATCCCGCATGAACGATCTTTGTGTTGTAATTTCATCATCCTCAACATTTTCATGTAGCTTTGAAGGTTGACGGTAGCTGCTTTGCCCCCTTTCCGATTGGTGAACTTGTGGACAAGACATATGTTTCTCGTGCAGCTTCTTCGGAGTGACCTGAATCCATCCTTCATCTTCACTTGACTTGACTGACATGGTTTTGGAACATGCCCCCAGCGGTTGAGGTGAAGACTTTGAGTCGAAAGAGCCAGAAGTGACATCTTTCTTAGGGATTTCATCTTCAGTGCCGTTCTCTTGGGTTTGTTGGCATGAAGATTTGCCAGTGTGGACGATGATGCGCCTCCTTACCTTTAGTGGTCCTTTTGTGTCAACCTCTAGGATTGCTTGGCGCTTCATCCTTGAAGGAATCAAGCTTCGAACGTCGTCCTTTTCTCCTAACCCATTGAGTTTTTCTTCCTTTAGTGTTGTCTTCCTTTTTCCAAAAGGCTTCCCATTATCTTCAAACCTTTCTGAAGCTGATCGTCGCAGAGGAGAGATAACTGTGTTGCTTTGTTTCTTAGGCTTTAACAACCTTTCAAAAACAGAGCTTTGGGATGTCGGCGCGTTAAGCCTCTTGAAGACAGAGGTTCGGTCTTGACCACCAATGCGATTAAGCACTGAAGTTCTGGAGCTTGACTGGCTCATCCTATCGAAGACCGACGTCCGAGGGGAGGATTTAGGCTCTTCTTGGTCTTGTTCAATGCTCATGCTGACATATTGAGTGCTAGTGTTTTTCGCTTGGCTTGAAATCATCACAGGTGCATTTGGTGTGAAACCAAGTCCGGCTTTGTTGTTGTCAACTCCGTAACCATGCTCCTTCAACTTCTTTTGAGTTTTGGTGAGGTTACGTTCTTCGTCATTGACAGTGTTTGAAACCTTCTTTCCAGCCACCGCAGAAGAAGCGAAGTCGTACCCGGCTTTTGACATGAGTTTGTAGGCGTTAGGGTCAAAACCTTCCTCGGTCCTCTTGGTTGGAAGAAAGCTTGATTCCACCTTCTTTGGTAGAGCTTTTATGAAGCCTTGTGGTAGTCTTGCGGCCTTAGCACCCCCTAGCTGTGTCAGAGGCAAAACTGCATTCGTCTTGAGCAACTTCACGTTATCCGTGTGCCACTGTGTGTCGGCTTTTCTAGTTTCGAATGGAGATTGACCATTCTTTCTTCTTGACATCGGGATATACCGGAATATGGGTGCGTTCGGTCCTTCTGACGGCATCCTACTCCCTTTGGTTGTTGCAGGTTTAGCAAACTCGTCATCATCTTTGCTTGAAGATGGCCCAGCCTGCTCTTTTTGTTTTTTAGGCATGGCTTGCCACTCCTGCTTTTTAGGTGCTGCTCTGCCCGTGGATTTGATCTCTTTCGGAAGGGCTTCGGGTACCGTCTCTTCATCCATGTAGAACTTGGCATCTGCAAAGTGTGATTCGGCTTCGGTGAATGGCTTGGTATCACCTTGGATCACCTTCACTCCTTCTCGGTAAAATTTTAGGCATTGGTGAAGGGTGGACTGCACTACCCCATTTGCGTGGATCCAAGGTCTTCCTAAGAGCAAGCTATAGGAAGTTCTTGCATCAATCACGTGGAATATCGTGCTTGATTTGAGCTCTCCCATGGTCATCTCTACTTGGATCATACCTATCGCCCTTTGTCCTCCTTGGTTAAAACCCTGGATCAGCAGACGGCTCAGGGATAGTTCATTCACCTTGATGCCGATTATGGTCATTGTTGATTTTGGCATGATGTTTATGGCTGACCCACCATCCACAAGCATGCGGTTGACTTTGTATTCCTTTATGTACCCGGAGACGAAGAGAGGACGGTTGTGAGGCTTTGATCCCAACAGTAGGTCTTCGTCAGTGAAGTTAATTACGTCATGGGTGGCACAACATGTGGCACATTCATGTGGCTGAAGCTTCGAGCCTTCGTCGTTACTTTCTTGCACTTCGTGGTCGTCGGGACCTGCCAAGACTGCTGCTAGTGCTCTTCGCATCTTTTTTGGCAATGGTAGCGCTTCCTCGATGCTAAAGTGTGTTGGCAGACCTTCTCCAGGTGTAAGGGTCTTTTCTACCTCAGTGGCAATAGCTTTGCCTTTTGAGGGCTCTTCTATTTCTACTTC
Organism: Pyrus communis; assembly: GCF_963583255.1. Taxonomy (NCBI): domain Eukaryota; kingdom Viridiplantae; phylum Streptophyta; class Magnoliopsida; order Rosales; family Rosaceae; genus Pyrus; species Pyrus communis. The sequence goes on from NC_084819.1 coordinate 16,789,818, forward strand.
AACTATGTGACAGGCCACGGTAGTGCACTGTTGGAAAAAGTCATTCGGGAAGTACTCACGCAAGGAAACGGGAATGCGTGGCTCCTGCTCCATAGGTTCCCTAGCATATGTTGTTTTATTATGCTTTATGTTTCTTTTAGGCTTCGCATTGTTGCGGCCGTGGTGATTTCTTCTTTGTTCCACCTTTGGCTGTATGACTTGTGGTCTTGGTTTCCTTGTCTTTTTGTAGGTTACCAATATCCATCCTTCTTCATCATCAGCATGTGTATCTTGGTCGCTTCTCTCCAGTGATGGTTGTGTAGGAGGTGCCGTGCAACTTAAGCATTCACGGGAACGGTCAGGTGTCATTTGGAGAGGCACAGGATTAAACGATCCAAACGCAATTGTAGTGGTATGCGTTGCGGCCGTGTCCTCAAGGTCGAGCTCAATTTGCCCTTGTTGTGCTAGCTTCATGATGAGTTCTTTGAGAACGAAGCACTTGCCAACAGGATGGCTCACAATACGATGATACTTGCAGTACCTAGGATCGTTTGTGCGATTCATTTCTTCAGGACGCTTGCATTCGGGTAGCTCAATCACCTTTTTTTCCAGCAAGTCATCTAACATGGCAGCCATGTCAGAGTCAGGAAAAGGGTACGTTTTCTGTTCCAACTCTCTCAAGGTGCTCTTGTATCTGTCTTGGGTGCGAGAAGGCTCACTTGTCTTTATCTCCTTCGCTTTCTTCTTGGAGGAGATCTTGATGGGCGCTGAGGAGGTCTTGATGGGCGCAGAGGAGGTCTTGATGGGGGTAGTGTTGACGGTGAAAGCTTCCTTAACGGGCTTCTTCCCGGTCTTGTCTACATTTGGGGCGAATACTTTCTCCTTATTGAAGTTAGTAATTGGCTCCTTTTTCCCATGATTAGCGATACTCAGCTCCATGTCGTGGGAACGAGTTGCTAGCTCTTCGAATGTTCTTGGTTTTATGCCTTGGAGGATGTAATGTAACCCCCAGTGCATGCCTTGAACGCACATCTCAATGGCAGAGGTTTCAGAAAGCCGATCTTTGCAATCCAGACTTAAGGAGCGCCATCTATTTATGTAGTTGACGACAGGTTCATCTCTCCACTGTTTCATACTGGTCAGCTCTAGCATGCTTACAGTACGACGAGTGCTGTAGAAACGGTTGAGGAATTCCCTTTCTAGCTGGTCCCAACTGTTGATAGACTCAGGTTCGAGGTCAGTGTACCAGTCAAAAGCGTTACTTTTCAGCGAACGCACGAACTGTTTGACGAGGTAGTCTCCCTCTGTCCCAGCATTGTTGCAAGTTTCAATGAAATGGGCGACATGTTGCTTTGGGTTGCCTTTTCCATCGAACTGCATGAATTTTGGGGGCTGATAACCCCTTGGCATCTTCAAAGCGTCAATCTTCTTGGAGTAAGGCTTTGAGTACAGTACGGAGTCATGCGAGCTTCCTTCGTACTGTGTCTTGACAGTGCTTGCGATCATCTCCTGTAGCTGCTGGATAGAGAGAGATCCCATGAATGCCGTTTCTTGGTCTAGCTTTGGCTTCTCTTCAACTTTCTCCACTGGTGGCTCCTCTTCTTCGTCGTCTTCTTTCTTTAATAGGCCAATATTTGGGTCGACTTTCACGTCGGGCAGCGCATCTAGTTGGTTGACAAGTGCGGCAATCTGCAAGTCCTTCTCCTCCACAGTCCGTGTGAGCTTTGCGATTGCTTCATTCATCTGAGCTAGCTGCTCCTCGATTGAAGTTGCTCCAGTGGTCATAACTTGCATGGTTGTACTGCCGCTCGAATCAGCGTCGGAGAGTAGGGACTCTGAGTATTTCCTCGGGCCTTCCCCCCTTGATGCCTTTAGCGAGGCTAGGGTGATCACAGGCTCGTACCTCAGGTGCTCTTGTTCCTTTGACAGAGTCAATGCAGGGGCGGAAGCCGCGGCAATAAGAGCTCTTGCCTTACTTCGGGTTACGATGCCCGAAATATCACCACTTGCGGCGATGATGTTCTTGTTCTTTGCTTTGATTGCAGGAACAGCTTGATCCTTTCTTGATGCCATTTGCGTTTTTCGATGATTGGAGGATAGAGATGAGAGGTAGAGATTGTCCCACTGGGCGTGCCAAATTTGTAAACACGAAAAGTTCCTGAAAACAAGAGACAAGAATAACGTGTACAAAATATATTTTTTGGTGTTTATGATTTTGGGGTTACAATCTCTTTGTAATTTGTTCCTCTGATTCTATCTTCGTAGGGTGTAGGTTTGTGGATGAGCTGTTGATCCAAAGGGCCGTCGGGGCTTGATCTAGGGATGAACAGTTGATGAACGGATCTTCGAGGGCTTTTGGGCCCAATCTTGAAGACTGATGGATGAGCGGATCTTCAAGGGCTTTTGGGCCTAATCTTGAAGACTGGGATGAGCGGATCTTCAAGGGCTTTTGGGCCTAATCTTGAAGACTGATGGATGTGTGGATTTGTTGAGGTTGTTGATCCAAAGGGCCGTTGGGGCTTGATCTTAGGACGAACGGGTGATGAACACTTTCTTCAAGGGGCCGTCGGGGCTTGATCTTGAGTCAGTTGGAGTTCTTCAAGGGCCGTTGGGGCTTGGCCTTGAAAGAGGATTTTACGAAGAATGAAGAGTATTTTCTTGATCCTTCGGGATTTGCTTGAGAGCTTTAGAGTTTCGAGGCTTCAAGGTTTTGGTGTGATGTAAATTCCTTTCTTTCTTTCTTTTTTTCTTTCTTTCCTCTTCCTTTCGAAATGAATGCCTTGGCCTCCTATTTATAGAATTCCAAAACTTGATTTTTGGATTTAAATAATCAGATGAAATAAATCATTTCTGCCAGATATTGACACGTGTCCTATTTGATGACCTTTCCAATTTATTTCGATTTTTCGTTGAGTCACACGCTACATGTAAAATTTATGTGACACGTAAGCGTTGAAATTTTAATTATTGGTTAACATTCATTTCACCGAAATTTCGATGTCTACAAACGTTTTTTGGATTGGGGTGGTAATGGGAATTTATTGAAGTGTGACATGTCGTGTGTACTGGTTGGCTCGACTGAACACTAATGTGTGGGCACACAACGGGGAACGCAGCTCACTTCAAAGGTAGTTGGTTTCAGAGGTCTTTTCGTTTTCAAAGTTAGGCATAGGATTTAAAGAAAAATAAACTTTATGAAAAACTACCAAGCTCAACTCATTTTATTTGGATTAAATTGTACTTTATAGTTGAAGACATTTATATAAGCATACAGAGACATGAAATTTTTGGCCCCATTGCACATGACACACATGTCAACAACATTTTCGTTGGAAATTTTGCCAGGACATTTTTCCGGTCATCGAAGATTTTATCGAGAAAAAAAAAAGTAACAATAATGTCTACTAGGATATTTGAATCCATGACCACCCAAGTGAAACAATGTCAACTTACCAACCTAACTACACATTTATTTTATTGTAAATTTTTGTTTTTTTATCATCACTATTTGTTGAGAATGATGTTGTTGAGCAGTGACATCATTTGGTTAATAGTTGATTTCTAGGATCGTGATGTTGTATATTACTCATCAGCGAGTCCACCTTATAAGGACCCTTTCTACCATTCTGTAAATCATCAATGAAATATTACAATTCACACCAAATTTCATATGTTGACATATGTAAAATCAAACAAATCAGTTGGACACCAATATTAACTACAATTTTTCCGAACAGCTTAAACACAAAGGAGGCCAATGCCAAGCATAGTTATCCGCCAAATTTGTGGTGCTGCTAAATCAATTTGGAAAAGATAAAGATCTAATAATTTTTAGACCTCCCACCCCATTTTTCATATAAGCCAAGCCTACCAAACAAAAATTAGCTCACCCCGCTCTAGTGGCTCTTAAAATGGAACCCAGTCATAGCGTTTTTTTTATTCTTATTAATGAAAAACAACTCTCTTAGTTAAACACATTGGAGTTTCCTGCTTCTTAAGAAGAAATGAAGTAATTTTACTTCGATGTTCATATGTAAAAGACTATAAATTCATGGTTCTGCCCTTAATTGGATATATATTGTTTGCCAAAAGTTTCAGCGAGACTTGTGAGGCTTTGTGCATGTGTCGTACGTGGGGATGCAGATGGAGTCATTTGTGTCCAAAATATTCCATGCAACGAATGGCCCGTGCGCACATGGAGCACCAGTGGACCTGCGGTTTGTGGCCATTTTCTTCAGCACAAGAACTGCCGACAAATTAGATAAACAAAGAACGATATAAATATATTGATCAAGTTGTAGTCGATACGTCTGGTTGGTGGTTTCAAATTCTTAACCTTTTGCTTTCTGTTTAGGTTCTTCCAGTACCATCCTCTTCATTCAATAATATGCCAAGAATAAAATCTGTGTGTACACAATTAGTAGGTGTACCCAGCACCCACTATTTCTTTGTTGTTTGATCTTCTGGTACATATTAAAAAGGAAAGGACGCTTATATTTATAGGGATCTGGATCCTCTCCTAAGCTAATGGAGAGGATTCTCCTGACCCATCATCGTAAGCTGTTGGATTTTTATCCAATAGCTACAAACAGGAAGTCCCTTTACAGTTATAATAATTGTAACCGTTAGATAAAAATTCAATGGTCCACGATGATGGGTCAAGAGGATCCTCCCCATTAGCTTAGGAGAGGATCCAAATCCTATTTATAGCCCATGCTTGGAACTGTGTCAGAGTCCCACATCTTGTGCTGATGAATGATTATTTCATGCCTTAATTTAAAGAATGCATTTTCACAAGAAAATGCAAGGTACTTGAAACTTTTGTTTTTAGGGTATAAATAAGGTATAACATACTTCCCTTACTTCTAGTAAGAGGAAAGCCCTCAACCTTCACTAACCTAGCATCATTTGATCGTACAAATTTTATAATTTGAAACAGTCAATAATCTAGAATTGTGACACAGGGTGCCATATCTTATGATATTTATCTCATGGTTTAATTAAAAAGTGTGTTTGCCGTAGAATCGTATGGTAAATGAAGAAATTGAATAAAAATCCTAAATCAGTATCCATTAGTAATTTGGAACCCACCAAGAACTGATAATAATTTCACAATTTATTGAATGAATAATAATAAGATGACAACCTTATCGAGTTCAAAAATATTAATCTTATCATATATTTGTATCATCTTTAATAGAGATAGGACCCACATGTCATGGTGGGTCTTACCTTTATTAGAAAGATGATATAAATGATTATACAAATAGGTGGTACGTATACCATTATTATATCGAGTTATTCTTTTAGCTTAGTCATTTGTCCTTGATCACATCTTCACATGAAAAATAATGATTTGTAAGGATCTTGGGCATCCTTTGATCACATATGTTTATCGTATATCGTACAACCAGAAATTATTATAAATTTTTTTATTTAAAATTAAATATAAACAGTTCTTGACGAAAACTGACCGTACAATGTACGATGAATGGATGTGATTGGAAAATCCAAAGAGAATCCTCATAATTGGTTCATTATTTTTAAGCTAAATTACCAATTTACCTCCTGAACTATCACTCAACTTTCGATTTCTCGTATGAACTTTTTAATTGAAAAATTAAAGACTTAAACCATTTTTTTTTTTGGACGAAACTCGATGCACCAAGCAGTTCTCTTTTTATAAAGCGAAACTCGATGCACCGACAGTCAAAGAGTTAATAATCTGCGTGACAAACTTCTTTTATTTTTATGTGCTAAAGTCTCTAAATGGATCACAGAAAGGCAGACAACTTTATGGATAGCTTTATGTGACATACTTTTAGTACATTAACTTCATGAAATATTGGTCCTTGTGTCAATAATATTTTATGCAAGCACTCACTAATGGTGTAGCAAGATCGAATGGAGAAGAAGGGACTATATGTGCAAACATAGAGCCTTTACTGTTCGAAAAATGTCGTTAACATGTGATGAGGACACGGCAGAGCCGAAAGATACCCAACAAACCACGCTGCTGCTTTATTGAATACATGGACAGGAACCTGTACCGATCTTTCCCCACTGCTTTAAATATTTAGCAGCCAGAATTAGAGGGGAAAAAAATATCAAACACAATATGTTCCCAACAACCAACTACCAGAAGCAATCCATCTCCCAAAACCCAAATCAAAATAAAATGCTGTCTATGGTAGATGTATTAAGAACAACTTAAACAAGAGCTGCTCAATCAATAACTCCAATTAAAATGGATTCTTCCTTCCACCCTCCCCTCAACAACAAAACCATCCCTTGATATTGCACCAACAAAAAAACATAAGGCTTTTCTCCTGAATAACATTACTCTTTGAGAGAAAACACTTCAAGCTCGATATGTTACAAAGAAAACGATGATGATGAGTTCAATGGGAAGAAGACGCCAAAAGAATATTTGGCTACTGAAAATAAGCTAGAACGTGAGAAGTTGCTAGTTGGGGGCTAATTTTTTTTCTCCAATTAAAATCTAAGTGTTTTTTCACTTATGGTTATCAGGATGATAATTCTAATTTACTTAAAAATGAATAAACCCAAACCATACCATGATAGTATTATCATTAAAAGATTTGTACTTGACATATATTGTAATACGGTACTACCTTAAGTTAATCAATCTCTATCTTTGGTGCACATTTAATATATAAAGCATACAGCTTGGATATTGACAGTAACAGCCAAATTTTACTTAGATTTATGTTTGTTTCCCTTATAGAATGGGTATTAGGGAGAGGAATTCAGACACAGAACCTCCAACACAAGAATAAACACTTTTAACTACTTGAACTATAAATTATGTAATTGATGTTCTTTAAACTTGTATAAATAAGTAAACGAAAGAGAAGCAAAGGGAGTATTCATGACTGAATTAGAACATGGTTTAGATGCATCTAAGAAGCACAACCACAAGATGTACACTTTTAGGCAGTAGTTGAGGTTGCTACCACAATACATTTTAGACATTAAACAAAAAAACTTAAGATAAATTACAAAGCATTACTAACTAAGAGTAACCTTGCATTGGCCAGATCCATGGCCATATATTAACACAACAAGACTATCATGCCTTCTTCATCAAATTAAAATCCACGGCAGCCTCGGTTGCCTCCAGTGCTCACCGTGCTAAATCGAAAGCACAATGTTGAAGTAGGCGAGCCAACATCCTCTTGTTCATAATCTCCCATAGAATCAAACGAGGAACTTGTGCTCGAAAACTGGCTCCTTCCATGGTACTTCCTTGTGTTCACTGATGAATCTGATGATGACGAGAACAACGAAGATGACGGCGATGAAGGCGAAGATGGCGAAGATGGCACATGGGCTTTCTTGAGACTTATTTTCAGGAAAAGGGTGTGCAAAAGATTGGATCTTGAATGCTTTTTGTTTGGTTTTTTGTAGGAATTGGAAAAGTATGGAGGAGGAGGAGTGAGAGGAGGAAGTGCTGTGTCCTCACTGAATGTGCATTTTGGGGTACCTGGCTGAGATTCCCACATGAATGGGACATTAGCAGGCAATCCTCCATAATAGACTCTCAAAGATGGATTTGCTATGGAGCTTTCCTTGGACAAATGCTTAGAGTTAGAGAAGAACTTGTTCTCATCAGCTTGTTTAGTTGTGAGGGACTTTTGGGGAGGGTCTGGGTTGCCACTGTACATGATTTTGGTTTGATCGATGATGGTGTTGTTTGGCTTGCTTTTGTATGAGTTGAAAGTGCTTGAACTTGTAGTGGGGGTTTGGAAGAGAATGTGAAAGTAGAGGAGCGCGCTTTGGCCTTCGTTCTGCTTTTTGGGAGTAAATAAATCCACAACACGATGACGTCAAACAAATAAGATACGTTTATATATAGTTCAATTAAGTCCTTATTCCAACAAAATAATAATTTAGTGAACTCGTGAAACTCAACTGTTGACTTTAAAATCTAAGTATGTCGAGGAAATTGTTACTATACAGGCAGCTTCCGTAGATTGGCAACATGATTAGTTGAGAAACTAATGGCTCTATAGGCCTGTTTGATTGTGATTAATGTAATGATAAGGGTGCTGCAAAAGAGATCTAACTTAAGTGATTAAGAGTATTTAACGTTGTACTTAAGTTCCAACTTTGAGACCAAGGTACATTAAGCGCACTTTTTTTGTGATTGGTAAAGGCACTTGTTAAGTGATTAAGAATGTTTAGCTTACATTCGAGGTTCTATATTCGAATCTTCATTCTTGGTATGGTTAGTATAAGACAACAAACAAAACAATGATATATTAAGACCTATATATGTGAAATGTCCAGTTATTGAAATCAATCGGCTATGTTTTGGGGCCTCTATGTCAATGGTCCGTATATTATGTTGAGTATGAACTAACAAATCAGTAGTTGAGATTATCAATTGTCTGTGGTCCCTTGACACTGCCCTGATAAGGCTGTTTTCAATTCTCGAAATCAATAATTAAGTAGGTTAGTTGTTCTGATTATTATTCGAATTTAACTCTCAAGTCCTACTGAAGTCGGAAAATGTAGCTGCGTCGCACCCCCCCCAACATATCGACCTCATAATGACAAGCCAAATGGAGGTTCATATTCGACCAAAAAAATTGGTCCATATTTGAGCAGGTAGCACTATTATGTGACAATAATAATAATCATAATAATGATAGCAACATTTAAAGATAAGCATATGCAAATAACTTGGGGTATTTTACTTTGAAACAAAAAATATTGCAAATTGCTAAGGAGGATATTTTGATTGGCGTGGACGGAGCCACCTTGAGGCGGGGATGCCCCCACTCAATTTTTTTGGTATATAAGGTGTATCCACTAGTTTATTTGTTTGTGACATTAGCATTAACTCTTTCAGTTGCTCTGCCACTATTTAAGGAGCATTTTCGGCTATGAAATTTCTGACCAATTAATTGAGAAATTGAATAAGAGCTCACTAGATAAATGATAACATGGCTATTATTACACAGAGATATATTTGATGGTATTGGTAGTAAAGTTGTCATGCAACGCTTTCAAAATATGAAATGCGTTGAGAGATTTTGTAATATGTTGTATAGAAAACCTTATAGATTAATATATAAGTGTTTTGTTTAATATATTCTTGAGCTTTTGAATCTGTGCCTTTCTTGTTTGAGGATGCCCTCATCCATAAAAAATTTGGGCTTAGTCCTTGTGAGTTGGTAAGGTTCTTTCTGTTCATTAAGCTAAGGCCTTATTTGAGTCTCGTTGCCGAAAATTCCTCTTGGTGGATGATCTATAAAAACTAAAAATGGGGTTAAGACTCCCTCTGTAAGTCCTAAAAAAAACTTATGATATGTCCTAACTCTGAGATGAAGTAACCTCTTCTTCCCTAAACTTTTTTCAGCTAAAAAATAAATAAAAATAAAAACATATTGCAAATTGGCAATACCTTTGCCTAGTAAAATAGATAGCTTTTTTAGAAGAGATAGGGTATAACAAAGATTCATGCATGATGCAAACCCTTCGTCGAACTCGAGCCCACGTCGAATAAGAATCATGCCATACGATCAACCGTGTGCATTCTTAGTGGAATTGTTGAAAGTTTTGGAATTATTTTAAAATGACTAAAAGCCCTTCTGGTGAAATTGTTTTTGGAACCAATCTTTAACAAAATGCAAGTGATCCTCAAAAAACATTTAAAGTGCTTCTAGTTATGTGCTTCTTGCATGAAACACTTTAAATGCTTTTAGAACCCAAAAACACTTTTACTAAAAGCACTTTTAGTTATTTTAAAAGCGCTTCCAAACGAGCTTTGAGCTTCTACTTCTAATTAGTCACAATCACGTCGCTCTTCTCTTTATATTTTTTTTTCTTTTTGGCCGGTCACCATTATCGCATATTATTATATACAATTGTTTAATTATATACCAAAGTCTTTGAAAATATATATCAAAAGAAGAAGACGACTAAAATCATGCTTGTCAAATTTCAGACGCTCACTTAATTTGAGTACGTATACTACAACTTTCTAAGGGAATCACTACATCTGAAATTTAATCACAAAGTGTTCTTTTTTACTTGTAAGTAAGAGGTCTTATGAAGAAAGAGATTTAAAACTAACTAACAATGCAGTGAGTTAAAAAGAAAGATGTTAAACACTAGAGCAATCCACCTCTTGTACTGACCGAATCATGATTTGAAAACATGTTCCATAATTGCTCTGTATAAAACACATTTGTACAGTTTTACGGGTTTACAGGTTTTTTAAGTAGAACCATGCATATACGTAAACCCTAATGTTTCATGTATGTTGCCTTTACATATACACGATGTTTAAAAAGCGTTGGGTGCTGGTCGGACGATGGGTAGGAACCCAATGCTCATGCATCTAGGCGGGACTCTAAGTGGTCTTTTTTAATTTAATTAAATTTATTATATAACATACAAATAAATGTCTACATATAATTAAAAAAAAAAACTATATAATTTTATTGGCATACATAAGTTGCAATATAAAATGACATATAAATTATAAAATATTAAACATATCGAAAACATGGAGAACAAACATATAATGAGTGTTCATCCAATTATCTTACAATTCTCTTACAAATTATTAAAAAATAAAATAAAAAATGAAAGTTATCTTTTTCTATTTAAGTGAGAGTTGTGATGCCCAGACAAACTTACACACTCTTTTTTATTTTTTAAACGCCTAAAAATTAATTGTGACATTAACTAACTGCTTAGAGCCTAGGCAAACCCTTGCGCTCCATGTGCTCCCGAGCCACACTTTGCATTGTATATTATAGACACCATGACTATTTGCATCCCGACGCCATATGCTCAAAGTTTCTCACGGACTTTTTGGTCATGGAATTTTTTGCAACGTTAAGACCATAAAATATGGTTCAATTGCTACATTGACCTACAAACGGCACCATCTTCTCCCTAAGGATCCGCGATAGGCATTCTGTATTTGCAATCAAGCATGTGTCCAAGTCATTAGGTTTCTTTGATTTATTAGGAAAACATACAATAGACAGATTTTCCTTTTTTAAGAAACTTCAACAGTACAGGGTGAAGAGAGTTAAGGTTCGACCGTAAAACTAATTAACAATATAAAAAGTAGTTCAACTAGTTATAAGCGCATGCAGTGTCCATTATTTTCTCGATATGAGACTCATACTCTCAACAAGAGGGATGGTATAGTTAGCTTTATTTCGAAACTTCCTGGAGAGAAAGGTAAAAAGGCCAACTACTACACTGTAATTCCGAGGTAAACAAGCTCAAATCCAAGATCAGTTAGATAGAATGCAAGTGACAGAAAGACATCTTCATTAGGGGTGGGTTAAAAAACAACCAAAATCAGGGAAAAAAAAAAAGAATGAACACCAAACCGAAACTAAAAAACAAAAACCCGAAAGAAAAAAAAACCAAACCGAAAAAAAAAAAAACTTAACTGAACCGAATACCTTTACACTTTATGAATGTATGTCCATGATGTTTCTTTTGTGAAACTTTGTTGTCAAGTTTGAAACTAAGTCTAGGGCTTTTTCAAGGAGCATACTTGGTTCAATTAGGGAGGATATTTCATTAGTTATAGAGGAAATTTTTGGAAGGCTTTGGAACTTGAAATAGTTTCTCCATTTGTTTGTTTTTTGAATAGATTTTTCTTTGCAATTGAGGTTGTTGACAGAATATGATTGGTTTATATGATCTTGTACATGTACAACTACCTTCCCACTTTCTACTTTCCCCATTTTCTTATTATTAGTCTACCAATACAAGCCTTTTTCTAAATTTCATATTAAAAAAAATTGTTTTATAAAATAAAATATAAAAAAACCAAAACCGAACCAAACAAAATCAAATCGGAAAAAAAAAAACAAAAACAAAAAACAAAATCAAATCGAAGTTTCTGTTTGATTTAGATTTTAGCAAAAAACTGAATCGAATGAAACCGAACCCATCCCTTATTACAATTTAAAAGAACAGTCAAATAAATTAGTAATCCATATTGCGGCAGCCAATTTGAGAGAAAGGGTATGGAGTCCATGAGCCGGGCCTATATTTGCTCCTTTTTAAGTTGGGCTTACATGGTCGTTTACTTGGGCCTGTTCCTATGAAATTTACACTGCAAAATAGTAAAGAAGGTCCAATACGCATGTGATTTTTTTATTTTATTTTATTTTATATAATTTTTGGACAAACGATGTATGTGAATTGTGATGTTAACGAGTTAAAGCTAAGGTTTTAAAAAACGTTAGGTGGCAGTCGGACGGTGGACTGGGGTCTACTACCTAGGCTGCTAAGCGGGGTTTATGCGGTTTTAAGTAAATTTATTATAAATCGTATAAATAAGTGTCTACTTATACTTAAATACACATAATTGCATTGGGATACATAAATTATAAAATAGAATGATATATATATATATATATATATATATATATATATATATTATAAAGTATTAGAACATAATGCAAAATAAAGGTTATATATTTTCTGTCTAAGAGAAATTCGTGATCTAGGCGGGTGCTTAAACATGTCTGGACATGCTAGACAGAAACCTAAGCAGATATAGGCGCCCTTTCTTAATTTTCAAACGTCTAAAGATTAATCAAGACGGTGGTCAGCCATCTAACGTCTAGGTTATCCTAGGCGAGAATTTTTAAAATAGTGGTTAAAGCAAATAACAATTGGCCATCAATGAAAGAGAAAGATTGGAAGGAATCCTTACATCAACGTTCCCATGTTCAAATTCGATTTTTTTTTTTTTAACGAACAATATCGTTTGGTGAATTAAGGGTATAGTCAAACTAAGATTTTAAAGGATTTTAAAAGTGATAGATTTAAAAGGATTTAAAAGGATTAAAGACTCCTACAAAATTCATATGGATTTTAAAGAATTTGAATGGATTGTGGTGGATTGTGGTGGATTGTGGTGGAAGGATTTGAAATCATAGGGGGTGAGGTTGGATTCTTTTTAGTCTTGATTATATATATTTTTCCTCTCAAACCCCACAAAATCCACAACTTATTGAAATCCTCCAAAATCTTAATTTTTTGAATACACTTAGATTTGGATGGATTTTAAAATCCTTTAAAATCTTTTAATTGACTACACCTAAATTTGAATAGATTGTAAAATCCTTTAAAATCTTTTAATTGATTACACTAGGATTTTAAAGTCTTTTAAAATCCTCTCAAATCCGAGTTTGACTACACCCCTAAGTTGTTAAATATTAAAAGTAGGTAGATTGTCAAAATAAATTGACTGGATAAGCTTGGAAATTAAGGAAATAAATCAAGAAATTAAATAGCAAGAGAGGATGAGTAGTGTATAAATTGATTTGCAATGCGCCTCAGCGTATTCCCATACAAGAAAAAAGGATAAGAAGGTAGTATCCACCACTTAGACGTTGGCAATGGCAATGAAAAAAATTTGGGTTGCTGGAATTTTTGTTTCGGCCTTCTTGTTGCTGCTCCAGTGTGAAGAAGCTCATGCAGCAGAATTCGTTGTAGGGGACGACCAGGGATGGGGTCCAGAAACTAACGTGTCTCGCTGGCTTGAAGGCAAGAGTTTCAAGGCTGGAGATGTATTGAGTAAGATTTTCATAGGGCTTAAGAGTTTTCTTTCATCCTCATATTTGATTAATGAATATATGGTCTAATTTTTTCCAACTGTTTTTTCTTTTTGTGCAGTTTTCCGATACACTTGTCCATATTGCTCATTTGTCACTGTAATAAGTGACTATTATTACCGGTTATGCGACGCATATAGTGATTTGAAGAAATTTTACAATTCAGGAAATGATCGTGTGATATTAGATTATGGTGACAATTTTTTTGTTCCTAGTTATCATGAGTACTGTGAAAAATTGAAGTTCAAGGTTTTCGCTAACTGAGAGATATATTAGCTTTCCCTCAAATAAAAAATCTGCTGAGTAAATATTTTGAATGTTATTTTGGTTTTTCCTTGTTTATTTATGAAATAATTGGTTTTCACATTTGGTTGTTGAATTACCTAATATGAGAACTTGGATAATTACAATTTTTATTTATTTATGAAAGAATTTCCGCTTTGGTAATACTTTAAATATCCAACTAAATCAAGTTCATAGTTATCTTGAGGGTCATCATTTAACCAAATGAAATTAAAAATACAACAAAAGTAACGTTAGGTTCAGAATTGAAGCAAGTCTTTAGGCTTTTTTCACTGAAAGTGATGAGAAGGTGATAGCAATTTTGCATCTCATCTCCAGCCTTAACGCGGTTTTATAAATGGGGGTGGATTCCTCTAACCCCCCACAATCCTCCTCCCCCCCCCCCCCCCCCCCCCCCCTCCTCCTAATCTTTCTCCCCTCACGATGAAGTCACGTCAATATCTTGTATTGAGTTTTTTTTATAAAGACAATAAGACAAAAAAACAAAGTTTGACAGGAATGGAGGGAATGAGATAGGAATATGAAGGGAGAGAATCATCATACTCCTTTATAATTACCCATAAGGCGCCCGTTTAAAATAATCAACGGCCAAACGTGAGCTAATTGTAGAAAGAATATACAAATTGAAAAAAATAAGGAAAAATAAGAAGGCAAATTTTTTTTTTTTTTTGTACCTTCTATATATAAATACTCAACCTCCTCCTTCATTCTCCGCATCACAACTCAATATATATTTTACCTACAATCTTCTATATTTGTTATTTAGACATTTATGATGTTATTTAGACATTTATTATTACACGTGGATGATAAGAACAACAAAACTATATGTATTTACCTCCAATCTTCTATATTTGTTATTTAGACCTTTATTATGTTTTTTAGACATTTATTATGATACGTGGACGATTATGACAACAACTCAATCTTTATTTCACCTACAATCTTCTATATTTATTTATTGTATTTTTTATTTGAACAAACGATTTTTTTTTATATCAAAGGGGGGAGGAGGGTCAGCTCCACATGGCTTGAAGCGATGGCTTTATTGTGAGTAAGGATGTTGGCATACTTGAGAGATGGACATGTGGAGGAAAGAAGTCAACTTGCTTCTTTTAAATATTAATTTATTGCAAGTGAGATTAATAGACATGCGGTGGAAATGCAAAATTGCTTCTTTTAATATTATTTCATAGGCAAGCTGGCAGTGGAGCTTCTCTCCACAGGTTCAATGTTCTCATCAAATAGGCTCTCTTAGTTCTCTATATAAAGAAGCAGAGGCACAAGGGTTGTGGACATTCAACCAATCAATCAAGCAACTCAACTCAAATCAGCTCCTCAGTTTCCTTGTAAACATTTACTTTTAGTCAAGCACCCTTTACTTTCCTTGTTTTTAGCTCTGCTGCTCACTCGGTAGTATTGATTTCCTTTGTATTTTTATTTACAACCTTCAAAACCATTCCCCAAACCACTAGAAATTGCCACAAGACTAGAGTAACTTGCCCAATCCCTTGGGAACAAGCTCCAACCTTGTATTAGGCATCCTTTTGCATTTATATAACTTTGTAATATAAATATTACATTTCTGTACAACTACATTTCCAGTCATTTACTTTCATCTGTTAGTTACACTTCCAGCAAACTTGTCATTTACACATTGTTACATCTCTCCACATAATTAAAGTCCTTATCTTTAAGGTAAAGAAAGAACTTTGATTTGAGCCACTCCCACTTAATGGCGCAATCTCTTTGTTAGACGTCGAACTCAAGCGCAATCTCAATCATTTAAATTCTGTCTACTAGCGGCAACTAGTAATAGCATGCTCACACCCACCAATTTCTTGTTCGAGCAAGTTCCTGGCATGTCCACGGGAACCATAGCGAATTTAGGGGGCGAACACCAAGCACGGTCAAAGACGACGTCCTGTTCGCAACTCTACCAAGTTCATAATTCCTACCCCGTCTAATCACGGGAAAGATAATGTGTGCATATTGTGTGAGGAGTTTGCTGGCCAAAGCGCTTGATTACATTGGTGAAAACAAGACTCATACGGTGATCATCGAATACCTACATCAGACCAGCTATCAGTTGCATTCTTTCAAGCAGCAGTTGAATATCAGAGTGCACGATTAACAAATGAATAAACTAACTATAAACTAATATAATTTTATTGTGAACGAAAGATTGTCATGATGGCTACATAACCCAAGAGGCTACATTGCGAATGACATTTCAAATAAACTAATACAAGCACTACTATATATAGTGAAAACTAAAGCAAAACCCTAATCCTTAATTGGCAAGAAACTCTAATATCCTTGGTCCACAAGAAAACCATAAACAATAATAAAATAATAACTAATTTTTCAACACCCCCGTCAAACTCATGGCGGTACATGTCATGAGTTTTCCAACAAGCAGATCGATGCGGATGCAAGCTCCGTTAGGCGGACAAGACAAGACAAGCTCCGTTAGGTGGACAAAACAAGCGAGCAAGCAATCAAGCTAGCAAATAGGCGAATGAGCGAAAGTATTCCAAGTGGTGCAAGTGAAATATTCCAATCCCAATGCCAGTGCGAACTTTCAATCAAACAAACTTCAGTTCACCAGCACACAACGTCACTCGAGTAGTCACCAATTCAAGTACTCGAGTAATCGTTGCAACAACAAGCTCCAACAACAAGTTATTTCCATGATATCCGTGTGGGCCTCAGAAAGGTCAAACACAAAAGACAAACAGCACATTTTTTTCCTTGCCGTGTGGGCCTCAAAACCTAACTACTACTCTCTCTTCGTTTATTTTTTTTTCCTTTTTCCTCTCTTTTTCTCCAAACAACATTAACAATAAAACATGCAATCTGGGTTCGCAACGCAACTCGATATGGGTTCTACGACAGTTGTGGGTCGAACGCGGTCAGCAGCAGGGGCTTGGTAGGAGTAGTGGTGCAGGCGTGACTGAGTGGCAAGACGATGATGCAGCGGAAGGTTCAGGCAGGCAGCGAGGTGGGGGTACGATATGGGTATGGTTCATGGCGGAGCAGCGTGCAGGTCAGAAACAGCAGCGGTGGCGGGTGGTGGTCGAGCAGCAGCGGTGATGGATGGTTCTGCAGATCAACACACGTGGATGGTGGTGCGGGTTCGTGGCGGTTGTTCCGAGTGTAAAAGAAGACGATGACGTGATGCAGCAAACAGATTCAATTTTTTTTGCTCTCTATTTTGTAAGTAACAAAACCCTAACAAGGGCACAACGAAGAAGAGGAACGTGACAAGACAAACAAACTAGCTACCAAGAACACATTTAACCCTGAAGGATCAAACTGGCTCTGATACCAAGTTGAATATCAGAGTGCACGATTAACAAACGAACAAACTAACTATAAACTAATATAATTTTATTAAGTGAACGAAAGATTGCCATGACGGCTACATAACCCAAGAGGCTACATGCGAATGACTTTTCAAATAAACTAATACAAGCACTACTATATATCGTGAAAACTAAAGCAAAATCATAATCTTTAATGGGTAAGAAACTCTAATATCATTGGCCCACAAGAAAAACATAAACAATAATAAAATAAGGGATCTTTTGATTGAGACACCTCAATTTTGAATTTTTTTAGATCAAACATCCATGTCTTTTAGTGATTTGATTAAACTTTTTCTTTGTCATAATTGTGGTGCTATATGCACATTAGATTGTAACAAATTTCCGATAATCTAGCATTTTAATTACACTCTCATCTGTTAGAGATAATTGTAAAAAAAAAAAAAAAGCAAGTTGGTTCAATTCAATATATTTTCACAATAATGCTACAATTTAGCAATAATTATCTACGATCAAAATAATTTAAAATATTTTAAAATCCCATAAAATCAAACGTACCGAAATAAGTTTTTCTTTTATTACGTTAAGAGAAAATAGGATTGAGAAAAATATAAATGTACCAATACACAATGTGTGCAAAATAAAACGTACCAAAATAAAAATAATGTACCAATATTAACAATATGTATCAAAACAAACGTACCAATTAATGATTTTTGTAAATTCAAACGTACCCGCAAATAATATATGCGTAATGTATTGTACCTAATAATAATTCGTCAACAACTATACTTAAAAAAAAAAAAAAAGCAAAAAAAATATAATTTCACAAAAAAATTGAAAAAATTACACGGAGCTTTTATGTTGATCACCGCCTATTTGGAAAAAAAAAAAAAAACTGTGATCGAAAATGTAACATCCGACATCACCCAGGGGAGTGATCCTTAAATGTATATTCTCATTTCTACCTAGCACAAGGCCTTTGGGAGCTCACTGGCTTTGAGTTCCGTAGGAACTCCAAAGTTAAGCGAGAAGGGGGCTAGAGCAATCCCATGATGGGTGACCCACTGGGAAGTTGCTTGCGAGTTCTCAAAAACAAAACCGTGTGGGAATGGTAAGCCTAAAGCGGACAATATCGTGCTACGGTGGTGGAGCGGGCCCGGAAAGTGATCCGTCTCGGGCCGGGATGTGACAAAAAAAACATATCTGGAATAAGAGAAAATATAGTTTAATTACTAATATCTCCACTAAATAAGGAAATGTGCATCATGCATATAGTTTAATTACTAATATCTCCACTAAATAAGGAAATGTGCATCATGCAGATAAAAGGATAAATTCAAAAATTAGTGATCCACCCCGGGCCGGGATGTGACAGAAAAAACATATCTGGAATAAGAGAAAATATAGTTTAATTACTAATATCTCCACTAAATAAGGAAATGTGCATCATGCAGATAAAAGGATAAATTCAAAAATTATTTTAATTTTAAAAAATATAATAATGACATGTAATTTAGCTTGAGTGGTTATTAGTCAAAGCACTTTAATCAAATTTAAAAAAGGCACAGATGTTTAATCTAAATGATATAGAAAAACTGTAAGAAATTCTAATTTTCCTATAAAAGGGATAATAGCTAATTTTCCAACAAACCTTTTCTAATTTCTGACAAAAGTTTTGTAGAAAACTATAACACATTGCAAATAAACAAGATTTATAGAGTATTAGTACACTATCAAATACATTGCTATAAGAAGCTTTCTACAGTTATGATAGGCTATGATGAATTGTATCTAAACCAAAATTATTTGGGGATATTTAATACTACTTTTCTTCTCTCAAAACGTTGAGGAAAAAACTTCTGAACGTCTTTACCCTTTTTTTTGTGGGACATTGGGTCACCTTGATCAGCCAGTAGCCACAGTTTTTAGATGATTTCTTTCGAACTTACAAGATGGAACCCTGTTCATTTTCATTAAATCCACAAGCTTAAGAAGAAAACTTGGAGCCCTAAATGCATGTCTTTTTTATTTATCGCTGATATTTAGTTTGTTTGCGGAAGGTCAACAGGCTACTGCACATGTGCCTTGAACTTAATCATTTGCCACGCATGACCAATGTTAGACCGCTGTTATCGGGTCTAGACCTGAATAAACCTTCAATTCTTTCTATCTACTCAGTAGTAGCATTCTGCAATTGGCCCCTTGCTCTCTCTGTCTTGAGAAAACTTCACCACCACCCCCCTTGCTAAAGGTATAACGATATTATATAGTTTACGAAGGAGGTAGAAACTATTTTGTAAATGAGCAGATATTACTTGTTAGACTAACAGAACTAGTCGAGTAACAAAGCTCAGAGATTACAGTTGCAGCTTTGGAGTGATTGTGTGGAAAATTTGTTATTTAAAAATTTTACTAACTAAAACAAAAATATAGCTAGCACTAGGAGACACACCATACTAGTAAAAATATTCTGGATCGCACCACTAGCGGCCCGACATCGAATATTGACTTTCCTGCACACTGATCTTATCTCTCCGTCTTGGCCTGTGAGTATGCCCAGACTTCCCATTTTTTGCATTGCTTGGGCAAAGTCCGAATGGAATGTATCGGAATATGCTATGTACGCTCTGACATAAGATGAAGTCAGGCTACCGTTCATTAGTTGCTGATCAGAATGGAGAAGGCCCATTTCCATCTCCAAATTTTTGAAGTAGGCGAAGTCAAATCGGGTATCAGTTGTGATGTCGAGTGGCTGGGTCACACTGGTGACATTGCTGAGCCATTCCTCCTTTGGACAGACCACCTTTAGCTTCTCACCAAGGGACACATTTAAATCCTTGTCATTGTAGATGCGGTGGTAAAAGGAGGCGCAGTGTGCTGCTCCAATGAATTTACCCTTTTTTTTTGTGTCAGACGTTTGTAATACAAGCGGGAAGAGGGGCGAGTGACTAAAATTAATTCAACTATAAAAAATATAAAAATTTGAAAAAAGATAGGAAAAAACAGAAATTTTTTTTTTGTCCTTTTATAAATACTCAACATTCTTCTTCATTCTCTACATCACAACTCAATATTTATTTTAAACTACAATCTTCTGTATTTATTATGATATGCATCGCGCCCCTAGCGGATCTACTTGGAAGATTGACTTTCCTACACACTGTTCTTATCTCTCCCCCTTGGCCTGTCAGTATGTCCAGAGTGCCCTTTTTTGCAGTGCTTGGGCAAAGTCCGAATGGATTCTATCAGGAAACTTTGCATACGCTCTGACATAAGATGAAGTGAGTTTACCGCTCATGAGTTGCTGATCCGAATGAAGGAGGCCCATTTCCATCTCCAAAATTTTGAAGTAGGCATGGTCAAATTCGATTGTAGTGGTGCCGTCGAGTGGTAGAGTAAAAATGAAGATGTTGCTGACCATTCCATTTGGGCAGAGCGCCCTTGGCTTCTCGGCTAGTGACACATTTAAATCCTTGTCCTCCTTCACGCGGTGGTAAAACAAAACGCAATGTGCTCTTCCAAAGGTGTGTGCCCCTATATTGAGCAGATAGAGAAGCAGCAACAAAGTCCCACACCACAGCGTATTATGACATGTAAATTTGTTATAATCGAACGAAAAGACAATAATTTGTTAATTACATGACAAGGCTACCATCTCTCTGGAATTGAACCCTTTGCGCTCAAATAGAGAGATCAAATCAGGAAGGTTGAAGCTCGGGGATAGGATATTAACGCCAAACGTCAGAGAAATTAGCCTTGGTGGAGTCCCTCCGCCCCAATTGGACGTTCCATGTAGGGCCGCCCTACTAGAAGCAAAATAAATTGTTCGAGCAAAATAAAAAAGATTAAATAATATAAATACTAAAAATGACACATGTAAACGAAGAGAAATTTTATTTGAACCGACATAACCTCTTTCTACACCCAACTTAAACTATAAGGGCGCGTTTACTAATCCGTAATTAAATTGAGAGGAATTGAATTGAGGAGGAATTGGATTGATGAGGAATTAGAATGAGATGGAGTCAGAATCGGATTCCTGTTGAAGCTGTTTACTTAAATGTTCTGGAATCGGAATAGAAATGACATTAATTCCATAAAGTTGTTTACTAATTTAGTAGAATCGGAATATAAACCAGCATGATTACTAAAATGCCCTTGTTCCAAATCAAATATTTTATATATTTTTTCAATAAAATTTGATATAATAGATAATAGTAAGGAAAAAAAAATTATTTAAAATTTTAACAATTCCCGTGTTTGTTATTTTTAATAAAACTTGAATTCTTGTTACTTTTTTTTTTCTTTCACTTTTTACTCTTTAATGAGTAAAAAACTCATTCGATAAAAAAAGTTAAAAAACCCAACATCAAAAATAACGGGAGTCGGGAGAGGTTCTGGAACCTTCACGATTCCACTTCCACCACAACCTTCTTTACTCTCCCCCCTCTGCATCCTCAATTGGTTTTTGCGATCATCTCCTGACCTTGTTCTATCGGCCTGAAAATCTCCTTATGTCGGGTCATCGAGTTGTAAACGATTAACTCCTTGTTGGCAGCCATTCTTGGATTTCTCAACCTTTGTCAGCCGCTCAATGCTATCTGTAAAAATGTCTGCAATCAAATTGGGAAAAAAACCAAACTGTAAGTCAAGTTTCCATTTTTCCAATTCCATTCTCAGTGTGCAAAACATAAGGTTTGCTTTTATCTATATACTCCTCTGCATCTATCTCTCCACAACTGGAATTGGATTTGCGGATGTCAGGAGTTTGTTGGTAGAACTGTTGGGGTCGGTTGGTGGTGGGTCTTGGCAGTCTAGGAGGTGGTACGGTGGTGTGAGTTGATTAAGGGGTGGGGATGAGTGTGCTTTTCGTGGTTGAATCGTGATGAAAAGGATAGGGTAATTTCGGTAGAGAAGTCTGATTCGGAAGTTTCTTCCGGAATTCAAATACCTCCTCCAAGTTAGTAATTGAATTCCGGCAATATTAGGAATCTGATTACAGATTTTGGGTGGAGCCCACAAATATTTTCATTCCCAAAATTTAGTAAATGCCGGAATCAGTTAGGGAAGAATTTAATTCCCTTTCTTCTACCTCCATTCTGGTTTTGTAAACACGCCATAAATGAAAATGATCTTTTTTATCCTATTGCATAATTACCATCAAGTACAAGATGAAATTAACATTAAAACTAAAATTTATTAATAAACTCACTCCTAATAATCAAACCCTATCACCATTTTTACAAAACGCTATCAATATTGACAGTAAACATTGACAAAAACACTGAAAAGAACCTTCAAATGGTGGTCCATAAAGGATCTGAACTATTGAGCAAGTCGAAAGCCGAGCTGATCGATTTCACGATCCATGCAAATTTGATGTCCCAAAACCATGCCACTACATAATTTACTGGGAGATCAAAGAATAAGTTGAAGAGAGAGTTCTTAGTGAATGTTGTAGAGAAAATGGATGCAACATTTTTGGATCATGGCTATGTGGTCTGGAGGAGAAGCAATTTGATCTGGCCTCTTGAGCTTCGAATTGTGGAGAAGGGAACTTTCAAGAAAATTTTGGAACAGTTCAAGTGAAAAACTGATCAGTTTTTCAAATTATTAACATTCAATAAGCCAATAATATATAGAACATTTTCATACGTACCCAAATTCAAGCTAGTTAGCTATAAGGGGAATTTTTTTATTTTTTTTCTATTAGATCCAATTTAATTTGAGATTTTATTTTATAAATGGGTGTAAAGATAATTTTACACTTTGAATTGGGTTTGAAAATGTAGTTTAGGTAATAAATTTGAATTTAAAGAGATAATAATTCTTTAATTGCAAATAATATAGGTGTAGAGAATAAATTGGATGTAGAAAGAGGTTATTACATAGGTTCAAATAAAATTTCCCGTAAACAAATCGTGAAAAACAAATAAAATTTCAAAACTTATATTAATGGACTTATTTCTCTAACTATTTGTTATATATTCGAAAGAAAATTCCCAATTTTCCACAAAAATTACTCTAATGTCTCTCATACTCTCAGCTTCACTTCTAACATATAGCACAATTAAACATAGCTAACAGAGTGCTAGCTCTGAGTAATAGAAAACACACAAAAAAAAAAGCGAATTTGAAGTTTAAAAGCTACCTACGGTTAGAAATTTTATGGAAAGGGTACCATCCCGAACGATTTTAACACGAAATGAATCCAAAATCGCAATCTACCTTCGGTGCAATCTACCTTGAATCCCCTACTCAGCAATACAAACATAAATCACCTTTCCTCTTTCGCAGGAGGCTGACAAACATTTCATAATTCTCAGTTGCTTTGACATTAAATAAAAAACTTACACACCTGGTTTGCCCACGCTGAAACGATGATCCTATGGGATGTTTATTAGTCCTAAAGCCATAAGCTTCCAAAAATGGCAGAAACAGACAACTTATAATTTGGCACACACACACTATTCCACAGAAACTGAAATTTCTTACCGCAACCACAGAATCTCTAGCAGCAACCGCTAGGATGTCTGCACATGACACGGTTGCTGCCGGACACGCCACCTCCAATGCAGCCTTGATATCGGCCACCACTTCGAACGGAATTCTCTCCCATCATTTCGGCCGTATCATCCAGAAGAACGGAGGCATCGCAACCCTACAAATGAGAAAAAAATCATGTTAATTTTCACTCCAAACGCCATGGCATAGTCGAAATGAAATTTAGCAAAATATAGTACAAAAACTAAACAAACATGCAGATGTAGCATACTCACATTCACGAAACAGTCGTGAAAGAACAAGTTGAGGAGCGAGGCTGCCATCCTCGGCTCCTCGTAGACGACATTGAGGACATGACCCTCGACGATGGTCATCACGTCGGGACACTTTGAGGAATATGGGTTAAAGGTGTTGTTTGAAGCATTAACAATTGAGGATGAAATGAGGAAAAATAGGAGAAGAAAAGCCATCTTCTTCAGCTTCTCAGAAGCTTTTCGTGTTGCGGCTTCTCAGAAGCTTTTCTGTGTTGCGGAAGTGACAAGCCGTTTGTTGCTTGGGTATGGTATGTATAGTATAGTTAGCATGTGGACTCTAGAGCATAAGGTGTGGAGCATTAATGGAAATTAATGATCTCAAGGAAGAGGATGCTAAATACAAATGCAAAAGAAATTACTGGGCTGTAAATTTTTTATTTTTTATTTAATTTTTCAGATGAATATTTTGTTTTGTAAGTGGTTTGTCACCTTGCAGGATATGCCAAGTTACACAAACATTCCAAGTCCAGCTTGTATAGCAGGTTTAGTAATCTAAGAGCTAGACTTTGAACTTGTTCTTTTTTAGTCGATAGGAAAGGAGAACTTTGAATACTAGTTAAACTCGGTTATTATGTGAATAAACTTTGCATGTTAGGTTGTAATACAATTTTTATACATCATTATTTGTAAAATTACATGCATGTTAGGTGCCATTGTTTGTTAGATTAAAGCTAGGACCCGTGTGCAAAGCGAAGTTTTTGATCAACTACGCTATAAGTCATTTACTAATTGGTCGAATTGACAAGTCAAATTGGGGATGGCAAAGAGTAACCTAAACTCGACAGACCCGCATCTAAAAACTCCCGTCAGCATTTTCATCACTTTATCACTTACAATGTGTGTTTCCTAGTCTTTGAAAAACATAGTCAACGACTCATATTTTGTTACCTTACACACGCATTTGCTTGTTGCTACCAACATTCTTATTTACCGTATATTTTATTTCTTATTTAAACATTGAGTCCTTCTAGGGTTTGGTTTTATGATTTGGATGTGTATATACATCTCTTAGGTGTTGAAATTGTTATCTTTCAACAATTATCAATAAAACTTGAGTTTTTCTCTCTATTTCTTCCTAGTGGATTCTAGTGAAGGAATATCGTTCGGTTTTCCTTGTTACATCCCGCTACATCACATGACTAAGTAAACTTTGGCAACCTAAATTAAAAATCACATGCACCTATATGTACAAGAAATTACTACCATCCCATGTCATGATTATAGAAATAGTGACCATTTTTCTAGTTGAAAATGAAATGCAACAAACTATTGATTTATATGATCAGTAAAATTGATGTACTCATTGACTTTGTAAATAAAATTTGGAAGTAAAACGAAATGAAAATAAGAAAAGCAACACAGAAGTAATGTTGGGTTTAAGATTTGTAATTTCCCTTCCTTTTATATGTGGAACTGAGGCAAAAGTTATTAGGGTTTTTCCACTGTCAGTGATGAGAAAGTGAGAGCAAGGTGCAAGCAATTTGCATCTCATCTCCAGCAATCAAATATTGCAACAGGCAGTATGAGAAAAAAGGGCCTAATGTCTGTTGCCCCGTAGCCACAAGTGGCAGCCTAGGGCCAAAGTCTATTGCCCCATTACAGATACTTTTACTGCATAGCTTGTGCGTATAATGCACATGTCCTCTTAATTTAAAGCACTTTCATCGGTTGGTGAAAGTTAAGGACAAAGGCAATAATGATACTCTCGAGCCCAAAAAATCATCATCAGCAGTCCAACAAAGCAAGGGAAAGTATTGGGCGAACTACTGCCCGCTTAAAAGCCTGAGCATCTCAAGTCCAACCATACACCAGCGGGCAAGGCTGAAGTCAGCATGATGTTAGTCACGTTTTAATTTTCTTTATGTCAGGCACGTGTAATACACGTTCAAAGAGGGGCGAGTGGCTGATAGTTACTGCAGCAATGGGCCCACTGCATTAATCCAACAATCGATAGCCAACGGCTAGTTGACGTGGCTTTGTGTGGACTGATGAATTTCCAATGGAAAAAAATTGGAAAAATTATCCTCCTAACACGTGGCACGTTTTGGCACATTGGATTTCAAATGAGTTAGGAAATCAACCGCCAAAATTAATCCAACCATAAAATATATATAAGATAGAAAAAAAAAAAAAAAAAAGGAAAATAAGAAAAAAATAATAATTTTTTTTAACCTTTCTATAAATATCCAACCTCCTCCTTCATTCTCCACATTACAACCTTCTATGTTTTATATTTAGACCTTTATTATGTTATTAGACATTTATTATAACACGTAGATGGTAAGGGCAACAAAACAACCCACAAAATCAAAAGATATATTTATATATTTGTGAATAGTACTTGCTCTTGTCCGTGGCAAACGAGTGGAAGTGCACGAAGGCAAATATTATTCAAAGTGAATAGTAAGGACAAGCTACATGTTGTTACTCTTCAAAAACGGGTGGACTTTAGCTATGACACTTGTACTTTTCACTAAATCTCACTTTAATTCTTACACTCTATATTGTCTCGCTTCAACACTTACACTCTTCCTTAATATTTCACTTTACTCTATTTGTAAAATAAGTTTAAAAAAAAAGCTATTAATTGTGCTTAACGTGTCATGGACAATTTACTCTTTTCAACTATGTTAGTACGATCCATAAGTGTTGGGATGTGAGGTAAACTCAAACCAAGGTTTGATCATTCCAAATTAAGAAAAATAAAGAAGATGATACGATAGAGGTAGAGATTCTCATGTCATAACCCTAAAATTCTTTGCAAAAGGATTCAAAAATATAGGATTTGATTTGCGAATCTGGAAAGTGAACACTCTCTTTTTGTATTTCAACCTTCTCCTCTTGTATTTTTCTCTTATTCTAGAAAAATCAAATCCTAGTTTGAGTTTTAACCCAATTACTCATAGGTTCCACTATCATACAATGTCACGTTAATCCTAAAAATTGAGTAATTCTCTGAACTCAACCCAAAATGATAATAAAAAAAGGAAGCGTCTCTCAGTTTTGTTGAACGTCGGCGGCCGTGGATCATATACTTGAGTATCCCTGATAGATTCGTACTAACAGTAAACAGCCCAACGGCAGTCAAGAGGACAAGCAAAAGTGCTTTTCTTTAACGCGCTTTTATCATTACCCAGAAGGCCAGAAGCCCGTTAGGTGATATTGGCTTTTGTTGCCGTTGAAAAAAATCGAACGACACCCGACGCCCCAACCAAATTTCAAAAAATCAATGCGCACATCACTCCATCCATCTCTACTGTCCTACGTGTCATTCGACCCCTCTCCCACCTTTCCCGCAATCCCCGTAAACCCCAGCACTATTTCCCCTCCTCTACCCCTATCACACGTGTAAAATCTCCATTTATCAGGGGTATTTATGGAACTCCGGAAAAATCAAACGTACACTTTCGTTTGTACTAATGGCCGTGCTGCTCGGGTTTGTGTCTGTCTGAAGACTATGATATCTCTCTCTGCTCAGAAACCAAGCATCATTAATCTACACGCGAAGTGTTGTTAGGTTACTGAGAAAATTTCAATCTTTGGTTTCGTTCTGTTGGGATTTCATTTGGGTTGTCGGGTTTGGACATGGAGACCGGAATCATCGGAGTGTCGGAGTCGGGTTTGGATTTGGGGAAGGAGGAGAGGGTTTTGAGGGCAGAGATCGATACTTCGGCCCCTTTTCAATCGGTGAAGGAAGCAGTGAGTCGATTCGGTGGAGTCGGTTACTGGAAGCCCTCTCAGCTCACCAATATGCCTTCTGGGCCTGCGGTAACTCTCTCTCTCTCTCTCTCTCTCTCTCTCTCTCTCTAAACATATAAAAATTGGGTTTTTCTTTTGAGAAATGTAGAAATAAGAATAGGGTTTTTTCTTAAAAGGAGAAAAATTACATGGATTGCGATTTATGGCTTCGGTTTTTGGGCTGACGATGAAGTTTTAGTTTGAAATGTAAGGTTTTGTGTTGTTCTTTAAAGTTTAAAGTTGTTTAATTGTTTGTTCAAATTGTAAATTTGTAATGAAAATGCATTCTTACACTTGGATTTAGAGCAGCCCAAGCGATCCGATTGCTTCGGAATGTAGTTGAAACTTGTAATGGAATTTGATGAACTTCAGTTTCTGTGGAACAGTGTGTGCCAAATGCTATTAGTTGTCTGTTTCTGCCATTTTTGTGAGTTTATGGCTTTAGGACTAATGAACATCTAGCAAGTTTTTTATTTATCGCCAAGGCAATCGAGAATTATGAAATGTGTGTTAGCCTACTGCGAAAGAGGAAAGGTGATTTATGTTTGTCTTGTTGAGTAGGGGACTCGAAGGGTTTTGGCTTGTACCATATAGGATTGCGTCCTCATACATCTTGTCATATCTTTCATGATGGTTGCGCCGAAGGGTAGATTCATAAGTTGCAACTTTGGATTCATTTCGTGTTAAAATCATTCTGGGATGGTACCCTTTTCATAAAATTACTGAACCATGACTCCGTAAGACCCTGATTCAAAGAGAATGATTGTGTTGTTTTCTACATAGGTAGCTTTTTAACATCAAGTTCGCTTTTTTCTTTTCTGGTGTTTCTATTGCTTACCAAATTGCTAAAGACTACCTTATCACGTGGTGACATGTTTCTCTTCTTAGCAGCATGACATTGAAGATGTTGACACTGCAAAACTCGAGGAGCAGGCTTTGCAGTTGGAGAAAGATCTTACTTTGAAAGAAAGGGAAACGCTGGATGTTCTAATCGAACTTGAAGAAACCAAAAAGATAATTGATGAGTTGAAAAGAAAGCTACAGGAAGAAGTATCTGAAGTGAATGTGGCCCTTGAGGCAAATGGAGGTAAGGAATATGTGACTCCTGTGGTAAATGAAGAGGATAAGGAAAACCATGGCAATGTGGGTGGTCATTACAATTCAATGGGCGGCATGATTCCCTGCCCTTCTTCAGCTCCAGGTTTAATCTTGATGGAACTAAAGCAGGCGAAAATGAACCTTACAAGGACTACTACCGATCTTGCTGACATTCGAGCTTCAGTTGAATCATTGAACAAGAAATTGGAAAAGGAAAGAACCATGCTTCAGAAAACCCGTGTGCGGCTAACTTCAAATTCTTTGAAAGTGTTGTCTCTTGAAGAAGAGTTAAACCAAACAAAACTAAAGCTACAATTGGCAAAGGATGGTGAAACTAAAGGTGGTACTTCTAATTCTTTAGATATTTCAAGGGAGCTTCAACGGCTGAGTTCTGAGACTGAGCAGTTCAAAAGAATGGCAGAAGCTGCAAAGTCAGAGATCTTGCGAGCAACGTCTGAGATTGAACAAACAGGAACAAAGATAAAAACGGCTGAAATCCGGTTGGTTGCTGCTAGAAAAATGAAAGAGGCGGCTAGAGCTGTAGAAGCAGTGGCTCTAGCAGAAATTAAGGCTCTATCATACCACGAGAGTTCATCTGGAGATTCATTGCAGAAATACGACGACGTAACTCTTTCATTCGAGGAATACTCAGCCCTAACCCGCAAAGTTCGAGATGCAGAGGAACTTTCTAAGAAGAGGGTAACATATGCCATGCTTCATGTTGAAGAAGCAAACGTGTCAAAAACGGAAATCCTGAAAAAAGTAGAGGAAGCAACTGAAGAAGTCAAAACCAGTAAAAAGGAATTGGAAGAAGCTCTGAATAGAGTGGAGGCTGCAAATAGGGGGAAACTAGCAGTTGAAGAAGCTCTCCGCAAATGGAGATCCCAGCACGGTCAAAGAAGACGTTCTGTTCACAACTCTACCAAGTTCAAAAATCCTTGCCCGTCTAATCACAGGAAAGATTTGAAGTTACGCGATGTGAATGGTTTGAATCTTGGTAGTGACGGGCCAACACCTGTGTTGAAGCCAACTTTGTCCATAGGACAAATACTAAGCAGGAAGCTGCTTTTGCCGGAAGAGGTTGAAATGGAGGTGGCTGGAAAAAACCCTGTAAAACAAAAGGTGTCACTAGGACAAATGCTGCAGAAACAAAATGGTGATCAACCCTCTTCTGGGAGGTCTGAGAGGGAAAGCAATATCAAGAACTGTTCTGGTAAGAGAAAGAAATCTGGATTTGCTCGATTCTCGCTACTCTTGACGAAGCAAAGCAGGAAAAAGAAGAAGCCAACTCCAAACTTGAAGTGATTCGGCCTGTCAATCGGCTTATTATCTCAATCAAGAATTGACTTTAGTTGTATGTGTGCGCGTCTCAGATTGTTATTGCTTAAGAATTCATTTCGTTTAGGTTGTAGTCGTTCCCAGACTATTGGATCTGTTCATTATATATGTAACCTTTATGTGGTGGTTGTGAAGTAAATGCACCTAGCTAATGCTAAAGTTCTTCAAGAGCCACGTTTAATTTGCCTCCCAAAAATGTTTGTGATACACAAGAACTCAACCCTTCACCCGAGGTCCTGTGTTTGATTCCCTCCCTTCCAATATCGCTCAAGAGCGACTTCTACCAGTTGTCTTGTAAAAATGGCGCCAACAAACAAACATTTGCCTGGCAATCATCATTTTGCACGTTGGTAAGACGGGAAGGTACAGCCAGCTTCATGTGGTGGCCAACTTGAGTTAAAAATTATCCTGTTGGTATCCATCAAGCATCCAAATTTGACAAACTCAGTGATCCAGTGGTTAGGGACGAATTTCAGGTATGCGTTCCACACAGCATATCTTGACTTCGATTCTTATCGCTGGTGAATCATACAATCAGTAACGGCTGAAATGCTCTCTATGTGTCTTTCCGGTTCTTAGAAAGATGGACTTTCACCAACGGGTCCCCAATTGAAAAAAATAAAGAAATTAGAGAAGTGATAACCTTGTTTAGTATATAAAAATCGAATGTTTATCAAAATAATGCCTCTTCGGAATGTCCGTTGTACTTGTTTGTGGATATGCAGTTTCGTCACTAGTTCCGTAGAAACAAGAAACACCAAAAATATCTCATAAAGCAAAACAAACCCAATCCTACGTGGATACGCAGTTGACAGGGCAAGGGAAAGGATCCTCTCCAGATCTTTTTCTCCTAATCCACCAAGTTTAGAGATTCAGATCATTAAAATTTGATCCAACGGTTAAAGTTACTATAACTTTTAAAGTGAGCCTCTGTTTGTAGCCATTAGATCAAATTTCAATGGTTCGGATCCCCGAACTTAATGGATTTGGAGAAAGGGATACGGAGAGGATCATTTTCCGGGCAAGATCACAAATTCCAATGTGACACGTAGGAAGGAGTCCATGTCACATGTTACTTAGCACACACAAGCCCAACCCTGATGGGGTAGCTGTTCCTGTATAAAACAAACAAGATGACAAAGCAAACGATCACCAACGGCAATGCAACGCATATCCCCACCCCCGAACACTTCGAAACAAATAAGAAAGAGAGAAGAGGGATTCCAAAAAATCCAGTTTTCCACCTCTCTCTCTCTCTCTCTCTCTCTCTCTCTCTCTCCCCTCCTGACAATCACAGGTAAATATCTATGTATCTCCGATTGTTCGGGATTTCGATTCCGCTCGTTTCTGTTCTTCCAACGTCGAAAATCCTTAAAGAGTCTGTATAACTTCAAACTTGCTCCTTATTTCGTTTCCCACGTTTTCTCAGCACCAAAAGGCAAAAGCTGTGATTTTTAGGATTGATTCAATATCTGTCTATGTTGTTTGTTTTTTTTTTGGATGTTGGTGTTTTTGCATGGATGGTTTTGCTAACTTGGTTCTTCTGTTTGTACGTCGTTGACAAATTTTATTGCTTTTGGTCTCTGATTAAGGTTGTCTGTTGTTTGGTTATTTATGATATAGATGTTCTTGCTTTTACTATTAGACTATCAGTAGCACTAGCTAATCGGTTCGGTAGGGTATTTGGGAAAGAAGTAAACTTTGATAAGAATTTACCTTGCCACACTTGGTTTGGTGAATTCGGCTCCTCAAAATTTAGGCAGGTCTGTTCCGGTCTTACGGACAGTTTTCTAGGGAGCATTGATTCGAGGGTTACGGCCCTGACCCTTATAGCACTTGTTATTCAATATTTTGCGATATGGGGCAATAGTTTCCGACTATAATGAGGCTCAAGGTGTATTCGGATTGTAACTAGAATGGAGTCACTAAACTATGACACGACGCGATAGATTGATATCTGTGGTTTGCGTTTCTGTATGGTTTCTCTTATATGAAAGTTTGCATATTTCGTTGTACTATTTTCATGCGTTGAAAAATTTTTGTTACTTTTGGTTGCTGGTGTTATTGCTGTTATTGCTTTTACTATATGTATAATTCTGACTTCAATTGGGTAAATGGTTAAAAACATCAGTTGACAATCGGAAGAGTGTTTGGGAAATAAGTAAACTTTGAACTTGCTATGTACTTTGAGATTTTAGTTTGCCCCACTTGGTTTGGTGAATTCGGCTCAATCAAAACTTAGGCAGGTGTGTTAGAGACAGCATGCCAATCAGTAGCGAATCATGCGTTACGGTCCTGACCCTAGTTGACGTTAGCCCTTGTTATTCAATAGCTAGCGACATGAGACAATAGTTTCCAACCTTTATTTGGTTCAAAGTGCATTTGGGATGTAAATAGAATGGAGTCAGTGAATTATTATATCGTCTTCTATCTGTTCTTGAATCTTAATCGCACTTGCAGCTTAAGCATGTCTTCAAAGACAGCGTGTAATAACCAGGTTCAAAATCCTGAACGTATCAGATTTTGATGTGTTGAAGTTAATTTTTACCTTGTTGATCCTGATTAGCCACAGTTTTTAGATGATTTGTGATAAATTATGGTTACCGTTATCTTTTCGAACTTAGAAGATGGAACCATGATCATATTCATCAAATCCACAAGCTTAAGAAGAAAACTTGGAGCCGTAAATGCATGTGTCTTTTTTATTTATCGTTGATATTTAGTTTGTTTACGAAGGTTAACAAGCTACCGCACATGTGAATTGAGCTTAATCATTTGCCACGCATGACCAGTGTTAGACTGCTGTTATAGGGTCTAGGTCCGAATAAACCTACAGTTCTTTCTATCTACTTATCAGTAGCATTCTGTAATTGGCTTCTTGCTCGGAAAACTGTGTTGAAAATTTGTCAGCGATGTGGGATGTACGTTTTCAGAAATGCTACTCACCGCAAACAAAAATGAGCTATCAACTTATTACTCCAGGAGAGCTGAAAACTTTGGAGCTTTTTACTTCAAATATTGGCAAAATAGACTGCTGGGTTTTCTCGTGATTGTTATTAACTTATTACTCGCAAGAAATTTCTCGTGGTTTTTTATCCAACGGCGCTTCATGCCACCTAGACAACTGAATTCTATTTTTGCTTTGTGTCAGCTGGAGCTTATTGAGTTACTTCTGAAGGCATGCAGTCCGGTGGAGTACTGTGACAAAAAGGTGAGGAAAATTAAGAATATTAGTCAATATCCATGGATTCATATGTTCTCATCGAAAGTGTGTTTTACTCCCGATTTTCATGAATGCGTAAACAGATCAAATTGAAAACTGATATTCATATATGAGAATTTTATTGCTGTATGCATTAACAGATTAATCACTTGGTTATTTATCACGGCCCTTCAAAATCTTTTCCGTTGAAATGTCTCTCTTCTCTATCTTTGGGACAGATGATACTAATCGTTTAAAGTAGTTCCATTGCTTCAGTACCTTCATATGGTTCTCTTCTAACCCGCTTGAATTTTCAACAGTGCAAGAAGCTCGTTTTCAAGTATGCCCCACTCATGCTTGCCAATGCAGAGCAATACCTCGAAACAACAGACGTATGCACTGCACTACATGCCTGTAATTCGAACACATCTAGCTTTATGGAACACATATCCAATCTTTCCGACTCTTAATCGTGGCAACAGAGAGACACTGGACTGATGAATCCATTCCGTCATGGGAACAAAGGAAACTGGAACTTGTGTCTAACACATCCGTTTGTGTAAAAACACTCCCAGGTGTGCCCCGACTGTGCTATAATCTCTTTGTGACAAGAGACTTGATTCAACATTTATTTAAAATATGTAACGATAAAATTCTGTACCGCATTATCTTTGACGATTCTTAATCTCTTATGTTATTCGATGCTAAATCATATTTAGATTGCAAAACAAGGGAAAATCAAACGTTTTAGTTGTTTTAGTGATGCAACGTTGAGTTATATATGTTGAACATGCCGTTGCTTACAGACAACTTTCCTTGCTGCTAAAACAAAAGATGGCTTTTATATTTTTAGCAGCACAGAACAGCTCCGCGACTCTACAAATCTATTCTCCAGCTCCCACGGTTGGAGGGAAATATGTGTACACCTCGGACGCTGTTAGAATGATATCCCGAGTCAATTAAGCATTATCATGCAAGAAAGTTAAAACATATGACAATGCTTGATAGTTTTGGATAATGACACGGTCCTGATAATTGATACTTGAAAAATAAAAAATAAAAACAGTGTTTGATTGACTTTGAATACCGCAACACAACACTTGTTTCTTACAAGAAAACGACTCAATAAACAAGTACGAGTGGGAGACTAGAAGGTTCGAGGGAGACTAAGAAGCCAAGCACCAACCTTAAGCTTTCTTTTTGCTAAAGAAATTATAAAAAAAAAAGGCTTACTTATTATATTTTGTTTGTTGATTGGTTTCACGAAGCTTCCCTAATTCTCCCCTTAATGGTCGACTTGCAAAACCCACATGCTTTTGAAAATTCTAGACTTCTCCGACCATATGTTTCATATGTTAAATTCAATATTCAATCATTTTCTTTCTGTACTAGCGTTCTTACGTCCAACTTTTTAAACATAATTTCATTTCGACGCTCATATATTTTGGTTCGTTTCATCTTAAAAAAAACTATTTTTACCATCTTCTTCCTTCTTGTACACACCCCTTATTCATTCATGTTCATTAATTTTTATTTAATTTACGCAATCGAAGATTCAAATTAAACAACGGTAAACAAGAAAAGAGAATGCTTGTGCAAAAATTTCACTGCCTTGCTTAATTTACAAGATTATGTCATTGAATTTGTATGGAGCAGCGCGCGGCCAACTCCGACCCGGGAGACGGTGGGGCCCCAGGGAGGGTAGCGGGACACGGACAAGTAGGCTCGTGTGGTGCCAAGCAAGCAATCGCTGAGGGGGACGTGTACGGTGGGCAGCCGTCGCAGTTGAAACCTCTGCTAAATACCAAAAACTGGAATATTAATTGCGTTGTCGTGTCCTGCTTGGTTTCTGGGTGACAATGCCAAAGACGTTCGAGTCATGAAGCATCGCCCTCCGCCCACCCAAATTATATGCATTGCACCCCAACGCCAATCAAAATCAAAATATTGCCTTGAATGTTTTTAATATCGTAGTGATTAAGGTTAATGATATCAGATTTGAGTTTTCTAGTGGTTTCTAACAATTAAAAATATTTTCTGTTGAATTAAAAAATTTAGAAGTGTTTATAAGTGGTAAAAGCGTTTTCTGAAGAGACACTTAAGAGTCGTTTAGAAGTGTTTTCAAAACAACTGAAAATATTTTTGAAACCGAAAAGAACCTGAAGTGTTCCTTGAAAAAACCTTAGTTATGTGTTTCTTGTTAGGTTTTTTAAAGATTCACTTGCATATTTTCCAATGATTTGTTCTAAAAATATTTTCATCAAAAGCATTTTACCAATTTTAAAAGCACTTCCAATTCTTACTTAAAATGCAAATGAATTATGAAAAAGAAAGCATTTCAAGTGTTTTTAGAACCTAAAAACATTTTTTGTAAAACGGTTTCATTCATTTTAAAAGCATTTCCAAATGAGCCGCTTCTTAATTTTTTTTCATATAAACTATAGCAATTTGTAGATGTAGTTACAAACGAGCATGATTCTACCTCTAACAATGAAACTTTCAACAAAACACTCAGCCAACAAATTCCTTCTCACAAAAGCATTATTATTTATTAAACAAGCACTTAAGGTAAGCAAATGATGACTATTATTATGGAATTGGGTCTACTCCGAACCTTAGTGTCCGATGCCTAGAGATCCGTAAATTTGGGCTACACATTTGTGCGAAAAGAAATCAGAGTCGTTGACTTGTATGAAGTGGATCAACGAAATGAGTTAATGAGAAATATCAAATTTGGCTCAAATTTGTGAATCTGTAAGTTCGGAACATTAAGGTGGTGGATCCATTTCCTGTTATTATGGCTTCCGTTTAACAAAAACGCATGGAGTTAGCAAAACAAAACAGATATTATACTAATTTTACGAATACTTTATTTAAAATTTGGAAAATAATTTAAGGAAAAAAGGTAGCGCCTTTGTATTTATGTCCATGAACAGTGAGTGCGGAGTGCTGTGATCTGATGCAAACAAGAAGCCAAAAAATACGAGTGAGAAAAAATTCGGAAATTTATTGGTTGGCGTTGGCGCGTTAGGCACAGCGTATAAAGGATAGCCACACACCACTGCAGCCATTTGGGTTTTCTTTTCGCTTTTCTTTATCTTGCTTTGAATCCAAAAAGCAAACCAAAATTCTGTTCTTCATTCTTTCCAACTGGGAGAGAATTTCTACCTCTAATTCCAAGGTAAAGTTCGAATCTTTTTATTCGGTTCTTTAATTCTATTTGTTGGTTCTGTCAAGTGTGAATTTTTCAATTTTGTTTATTTTTAGGTGCAGTTTTTTAATTTTTTTATATTTTTATATTATTTATAATCTGTTTCCTGTTTGATTGCCTAGAAATTTGAGTTTTTCTTTTATTTTCCCTTGTTGAGATGCTGAAATCTTGGAAATTTGAAGCTGGGAAATGGGTTGTTTTTCCCTGTTTCTTTTTGGATGAGTTTTAATTGAATATCTTGAATTTAAGAAGTAATTATGCTGCTGAATTGTTTACCTACTAGAAGTTGAAATAAATTAAAACCTTCAAATTATTTTATAAATTGCTGAAATAGATGATGAAGTTCACAGCTTTCGAATATGAAAGATACAGAAAACTACGCATTATTTTCGAAATTTGCTGCAACTTATGCACTGAATTTAGAACTCGTTAGCAAGTGCTTTTAAAATTTTTGAAAACGCTTTTAGTGAAAATAATTTTAGGTTACAAAAGCACTTATTTACTTGCACTTTTACTAAGAATTGATTCCAAAAATATTTTTATTAAAAACACTTTCAACGGTTTTAAAGCACTTTATATTTGTTGTTGGCAAGTTTCGCTCTTTGACTGCTTGCTACCTTGTTTTGTATCCCTTTGAGTTTGAGCTAAGTCATCTTTTTCAGTTTTCTCTGGGTTATCAAAGACGAAAGCCAGGGAATGCTGAAAGATGTGCTTCAAGGTTGAGAATTCGCCATCTCTTATCGATGAGGTTGTAGCTTTGTTTGAGCTGCCCTTGCTTATCAATGATGAGACTGAAAAAACTCGCAGTGAGTTCAGATTCTACGCTCAAGTGCCTACTTCAGTGAGAAATATAGGCGGGCACATCTTGTCGAAACATGATGTCTATGAAGATGGTTGAACTTTTAAATTCTTGAGAATATAGTTTCTGTATTATATATTACGCTATCGGGTAGAAGTAGCTTCTGCTGTGTACAAGAATAGTTAGCCGGAAATGGAAAACAAAGGGAGTGTGTTGATGCAGCGGTATGAATTGGGGCGAATACTAGGCCAAGGAACCTTTGCCAAGGTTCATCATGCAAGGAATCTTAAAACCGGCATGAGTGTGGCGATTAAGATAATTGATAAAGAGAGGATCTTGAAGGTCGGAATGATTGATCAGATTAAGCGAGAAATTTCTGTCATGCGACTGATTAAACACCCGAATGTTGTGGAGCTTTATGAGGTAATGGCCAGCAAAACCAAGATTTACTTTGTCATGGAGTATGTCAAAGGCGGTGAGCTCTTCAACAAGGTTTCCGAAGGCAAGCTAAAGGAGGATGTTGCTAGGAAATATTTTCAGCAGCTCATCAGTGCTGTTGATTACTGCCATAGTCGAGGAGTCTGCCACCGAGATTTGAAACCAGAAAACCTACTTTTGGATGAGAATGAGGATCTAAAGGTTTCAGATTTCGGATTGAGTGCCCTTGGTGAATCTAAGTGGCAAGATGGTTTGCTTCATACAACTTGTGGAACCCCTGCATACGTTGCTCCAGAAGTAATAAACAGGAAAGGATATGATGGTGCCAAAGCTGACATTTGGTCTTGTGGAGTGGTATTGTATGTTCTATTGGCTGGCTATCTCCCATTTCATGATTCAAATCTGATGGAGATGTATAAGAAGATTGGTAAGGGCGAGTTCAAATTTCCTAACTGGTTTTCACCGGAAGTACGCAGTTTGCTGTCAAAGATCATGGACCCCAATCCAAATACTCGGATATCCATTGCCAAGATTATGCAGAGTTCTTGGTTCCGCAAGGGTTTGGTCCAAAAGCCGGAAATTGCTGAGATACCAATGAAGGAGCCATCCCCTCTGGATGTTGATGCAATTTTTGGACCAAATGAAGACAGCAATTCTTCTGTCGAGTCAAAGCAAGAATTATCAAAGCCGTCTAACTTGAACGCGTTTGATATCATCTCCTACTCCGCAGGCTTTGACTTGTCTGGATTGTTTGAGCAGACAGACCAGAAAAAGGAAGTGCGGTTTACATCCAACAAAATGGCCTCCACCATCATCTCTAAGCTGGAGGACATTGCCAAGCGTCTGAATCTAAAAATAAAGAAGCGGGATGGAGGATTGTTGAAAATGGAAGGGTCCACGGAAGGCAGGAAGGGGGTGCTGAGCATTGACACCGAGATATTTGAAATCACCCCGACTTTTCATCTGGTGGAAGTGAAGAAGTCTAGTGGAGATACATTGGAGTATCAGAAGGTCATTAAGAAAGATATCAGACCAGCTCTGAAGGACATTGTTTGGACTTGGCAAGGGGAGGAGCAGCAGCAGCAGCAACAAGAAGAAGAGCCACCACAACTAGTGCAGGAGCTGCCGCAGGGACAAGAACATGTAGGGAAGCAAGAACCGCCACAGCAAGGGAAGCAAGAGCAACAGCCTTCTCTGGCACTCCCAGTGCATGCAGTCTCACCCCAGGATTCGTAATAATCGAATAAAAAAATGGTAGTGGATTTGATAGTAGTATGTGATGATATGAACCTTGTTGGTCTAGTATTGAGAAACATTAGTTTTTCTTAAACTGAGTGTGGAGGCTTGAGGATTCATGTAATAAAATTGCTATTTTCTACATTTGATTACTTTTCCTACGGCGGTGGGTTTAGGTGGTTTAGGGGGACGGGGATGGTGTGGGTTTAGGTGGCTTAGGGGGTGGTGGTGGTGGGTTTAGGTGGTTTGTGAAAATAGTGAGTATAGTGATTTTTATGATTTATTTGGACATGAATATTGGTGAATGTTTATGAATACTTGTAAGATTTATGAATATTTGTAGGATTTGTGAATAGATAAGATTGTGAAAATAGGGAATAGGTAATATTGTGAAAATAGTAGAAAAGAAATGAAATTTATAGGAAATAAACTAAATTTGTAGGAAAGTAATATAATTTGCAGTAAAAGTAAATAAATGTGTAGGAAAGAAATTAAATTTGTAGAAATTATTGTTTTTTTTTTTTTTTTTCAAACAGATGTCATCTCGGTTAATTACTAGTGGTTGCCATTTTGCCTCTGCTTCGGGTTGAGTGACCCGGCAGAAGGGATACCCAACCTCACCCAGGCGACTAACGGCACCAAAAGGCCACTGCCGAGTTAGTGGTCGACCCCAATACTTCTCATGCATTGAGGCTGGGGACCCGATCTACCAGGCGTCCTCACATCCAAAGACGACATGACTCTATGGCAGCTCCAACACTAACCCACCCAACTGATGCAGCGGAGGCCGATTCAACGGGCGTGCAGCCTGGGGAAGACAGAGAACTCCCTCCAGTAAGAGAAATAAGAAATTATGGGGAAGTACTCCCTCAACTAGCAAACCCGCAAGTCAATAGCTTGTTAACGCACAACATGTGTGCCGTTTTGTGCACCAAGTGCTCCATGATCAGCAACTCATGGACTTGGAACTAATTAGGTATGAATTAAAACTAAAAGAACATTGGTACAAATTAGTTTAATATGGGTACATATCAAGATTTAAAATTATGGTGTACAAATTAAAGTTTTTTTTTTTTTAAAAAAAAAAAGGGGTGCAAAAAAAAATGAAAAATTAAAGTAGAAATTAAAGATAAAAATATGTGAAAAATACTAAAAGAATATATTTTAGAAATTGATTAAATAAATTGAAAAATATGGGTCCAATGAGATAACTGAGCCAGCAAGACTATATATTCGACTTCTTCACATTGGATTGGACTACTGAAACCAACAGACCAAAAGCCCAATTGGAAACAGCAAATACAGCCCAACTTGATGAGATTTTATTTGATCCACAAGCACACAGCCCAATTCTATATACAGGAGAAGAATAGGATTTGAAAAAGGGGTGTGCTATCCACACACCCTTTTTTACTTCTCACACACTCTCTTAATTTTTGGCCTTCTAATTGAATTAATTGAAAAAATAAAAAATAAAGGACAAAAATTAATAAAGGGGTGTGTTGATATCACACCCCTTTGAAAAAAATGATTTATAGTGGGATTGCCAGATAATCTTATTCCCTCCCAAATTGAGAGATGATCAAGTTTAAAGGAAAACATACACAATTGGATGAGATCAATATTCTAATATTATACTCTATCGAGAAGACTTGGAGGATGAGTTCATGTACATAATTATGCATGATTTGTGATTGATCAGCCATGCTCATTGTTCACATACAGATTCATCATCCATGCACAGCTTCTCAATCACCATAAATACAATATCTCAATCCTCCTTTAACCTCACCCACTTTTCTCATCTCATTTCAAACCCAAACTCCTAAAGCTAAACCCTTCTCAATTCAGCTTCATTTCCAGATTTCTATGTTTTCTTTTCCAATGGAAAACAAAGTCTTCCTCACCACCATTTCTATCTTCCTCATTCTTCTATCCCTACTTCCTCACCCATACAATGTTGTATCTCCCCTTGTCCTCGACCTTTTACTAGCACACTTGCCCCAACCCACCTCCATCATTCGCCGAGTCATTCGAAAAGCCGTCATCGAAGAGGCTCGACTCATATTCTCCCTGCACCGAATGCACTTATACGACTGCTTCGTGCAGGGCTGTGATGACTCCATCTTGCTAGATGACACCTCTACCAAGGAATGAGAGAAAAACACCCCTCCTGATTCACTCCACGGATTTCAGGTTGTCGATACAGCAAAGTTTGAGCTCGAGGATGTCTACTCGGGCATCGTGTCCTGCACGTACATTCTGGCTGTGGTAGCTACAAAAGAGGTCATAGCCGTGGGCAGGCTAACTTGGGACGTCCAGCTTGACTAGAAGGATTCTCTGACACCCAATGCCACCACTACCAAGGAACTGTCTGGCCCGGATTCCCCTCTTACCAAACTTAAGCAAAAGTTCGTCGCCAAAAGCTTCATTGCGGTAGAGATGATGGCCTTGTCTAGCTCTTACACCATCGGAAGGGCGAGCTGCTGGTTCTTCCAGGATCTTATCTACAACAATGATAGCAACATGGACCGTCAGTATATGGCAAAGATGCAGTTTGCCTATCCATCAATCGGGGGCGACGTCACAGTGGTAGTCATTGACCCTCAGAGCCCCAACTCATCAACATCACCTATTATGGCAACCTCGTCGAGCGAAAAGACTTGTTCCAGATGGACCAGGCATTCTTTGGCAATGAGGGCGGAAATGCATCGGGTAGGCTTGGCAAATGAGTTGTGTTTTCTGTGTTTCGTGTCTTTTTTATATAACATATGTTATCTTAACGGGTTATGTTGTGTCATACCCGTTATCATAATGGGTACTTAACAGGTTAGGTCACTTTACCCAATAGGTAAAATGACCTGACCGATTAAGAAAAATGTATATTTTTTCTTAAATTTGCACATACTACATTGCCACATAAATATTACTTCAAAAGATAAAAACACATTTGTCGTTAAGTACTACATCTACACTCCAAAATAAGAGCCTAATAAAAAAGCAACAATACACTATTAGTCTACTACAAAATATCAAATGTGCAAGGATATGAAAAATGAAGGAGTTTTTCTTTTCAAGGTTGTGAAGCATTTCTCAGAAGTTAAAACCTTACCAATGAAACTCAAAGCTTGCTTGTTATTCCTTTTACAAAATTCTTCAATTTTCATCAATCATCATGGGGAAATTGTATTGGAATTTTGGCTTGATCTATTGTTGTCAAGAGTTATGTTGATAATGTTTTCAGTAAGGTTTTCCACGTCAAAACTCTCTTCTGCATAAATTACGTATAGAAAAACTAAATATTATAAACCATTCAAATAATGAGAAGTTCACCAAAATAATTATGAAAAGAAATAAAACAATAGTATTTTACCTATAAAAATATATTACCTCATTTTTCAAAATTTCAAAATTTAATTTAATATATTTAATATGTATATATATATATATATATAATATAAAGTATATAATTATTATAGTATTTTTAAGAGTATAAAATATTAAATTAATATTTTGCTTATCGTGTATTGGGTTACCCATATGTAATATTTGCTTATCGGATTACCCGATAATGATCCGATTCATTATTGTGTCAACTCGATAACCCGTTAATTTCGTATCGTTTCATATCGGTTGTCAGGCATAGTGTCGGGGGGGGGGGGGTGGAGGAGCCGGTCTTGCGCTACAGTAGGAACAGTTCAGCATTCCAGGAAGACTTTGTGGCGGCGATGGAGAAGATGTTGGCCCTGAGTAATAAAGGTAAGCCAATATTTGATCACTAGAATTGTGTTATTGGAACAAATTATACTAGTAAACATACCAAAAGCCCAATTAAATCACCAAACATATAACCCAACTTCTTCACATTTGATTTGATTTGATCTGATCCACAAGCATGTAGCCCAATTCTATATATAGACTGAAAGTAGACTTGACTCCAAATACAAAACCAGATTAACTATCATATATGGGAGAAGAGTACGATTTTAAAAGATGATTTGTAGTGAGATTGCCAGATAATCTTATTCTTCATAAATTGAGAGATCACCAAGTTTAAAGGGAAAATACACAATGGGACGAAAACAATATTCTAGTATTATACTTTATCGGGAAGACTTAGAGGAATAGTTCATGCACATAATTATGCATGATTAATAATGGATCAGCATAATCATTGTTCACACTCTAATTATATCTATATAATTAGCGTGTTCACACACATATTCATCACCTATCAGTGCTATCACATATCACCCATGCACAGCTACAAGATTACAGTGTTCACATACTGATTCATCACCCATGCATATTTTCTCATCACCATAAATATGTAATATCAATCCTTTATAACCTCACCACTTTTCTCATCCCATTTTAAACCTAAACTCCTAGACGCTGAACCCTTCTCACTTCAGCTTCACTTCCAGATTCCTTTATTTTCTTTCTAATAGAAAACAGAGTTTTCTTCACCACCATTTCTCTCCTCTTCCTCATATCCCTACTTCCCTACCCATACATTGCAAGTGCTACATCTCTCATTGTCCTCGCCCTTTTACCAACACACTTACCCCTGAGCCACCTCTATCATCCACCTAATCGTCCAAAAGATTGTTGCAAGGGGGCTCAACTTGGAGCCTCCCTACTCCACATGCACTTCCTCGATTGCTTAGTGCAAGGTTGCGATGGCTCCATCTTGTTGGACAACTCTCCCACCATGGAAGAAGAGAAGGGTACCCCTCCCAGTAAACATTCGCTCTGCTGATTCCAACTTGTCGATGTTACTAGTTCAAGCTCTAGGATGCTTGCCCCTGACGTGGTGCCCTGCACAGACATTCTGGCCATTGCAGCTAGAGAAGGGTTTGTGGCCATGGACGAGCCAAGTGGGATGTCCAACTTGACCGGAGGGATTCTCTGGCACCTAATGCCACCGCCACCGTGGAACTGCCCAACCCAAGCCTTAAGCTCGCTGACGGGAGGCGACGGGGAAATGCAGGTGAATTGCTGGTAGGTGAACTCGACAATGGCGTAGTTGGTTTGTCGGTTAGAGTCGTGGAAGCTAGAAAACTAATAAGACTCTTGATTATCGAGAATGATAATAATCTAACGTGAATATTAATTAGGTAATCAGTAATAAAAGCAAGCATATTTGGTCACTAGAACTGTGTTTTTGAAATAAATTGGGTTGGCCCGCCCTGTTTATTAAGTGGATCGACCTAAGCACAGTACAACACATATGGGCCGATTTTAAATA
This sequence comes from Pyrus communis, assembly GCF_963583255.1. Lineage (NCBI taxonomy): Eukaryota > Viridiplantae > Streptophyta > Magnoliopsida > Rosales > Rosaceae > Pyrus > Pyrus communis. The sequence continues at coordinate 16,834,192 of NC_084819.1, forward strand.
AATTGGCCAAGATGGACTAACCTATTTGTCACCTCTAATAAGTACGTACTGCAACTCTAATTAAGACTAGCTATATTATACTACGATTCCAAAGCTCTTGATTATTGAGAATGATAAAAATCTAACGGGAATATTAGCTGGATAATAACTAATAGGGTAAATGACAAAAAAAACTACCTCAATTATTGGTGTCACGACATTTTCATACCTCATCTTTTAAAATTGACAATGTCATACCTCATCTTACGAATTTGTGCCAATGTCAAACCTCCGTCAATTTTTCTGTTAACTTCTCTATTAAGTGCTAACGTGGCTAGAAACGGGACCCCTTTTTTTATTAAAAAATTAATTAAATATTAAAAAATTAAAAAAAAATACAAAAAACCAAAAAAACCCATCAACCCGTGTCCTCCCTCCCCAAATCCCCTTTTCTCCCACCCAACCTTATTTCTCTCTCTCTCGCCTCTCTTTCTTCTTTCTCCCTGTAACATGCATCCCTAAAATCCCAAAACCTAGAAACTCTTCCCACCTGACCTGTAATGCTCCACCTTAACCTGCCCCTTCTACAGGCCAGGGCACACCAGCGACCCCGCCACCTGCGACACCATGCACAACCCCTTGGGGTTCATGATCATCTCAACAAAATAGTATCTCGATGACGTCGATTCCACCCTCGTTGTGGAAGTCGCGGCGGAAGAGTTCACAGAACGAGTAGCAGTTGTAAATCCGGAACCCGTGGTTCATCCCCACGGCGAAGCAGGCTTGGTTTTAGTTAAAGCAGACATGGAAGAGTAACAGAGGTGAGCGAGGTGCCAGAGGGGCAGACTTCGGGGGCAAAGAGGAGAAATGAATGTTATTGTGAAGGTTGTGGCTAGAGTTAGGATTTGAGGGCGATTGTGGGTCGTGGTTGTCATCACTGGATTTAATGACAAATGTAGGGTTGTCGTCGATGGGATCAGAGAGAAAGGTTGGAGGAGGGATGAGTGGGAAGGGTTTCTGGGTTTTGGGATTTTAGGGATGTAAGTTGCAGGGAGAGAGAGAGAGAGAGAGAGAGAGAGAGAGATAGATAGAGAGAGGAGAGAGAGAGGGTTGGATGGGAGAGAAATGGATCTGGGAAGGGGGGACAAGGGTCAATGGGTCTTTTTTGGTTTTTTGTTTTTTGTTTTTAATTTTTTAATATTTAATTACTTTTTTAATAAAAATGGGTCCTGTCTCTAGTCACGTCAGCACTTAATGGAGAAGTTAACAGAAAAACTAACGGAGGTCTGACATTGGCACAGATTCGTAAGATGAGGTATGACATTGTCAATTTTAAAAGATGAGGTATGAAAGTGTCATGACACAAATAGTTAAGGTAGTTTTTTGTAATTTACCCTAACTAATAAAGGTAAGCTAATACTTTACCAGAAAGACTTAGAGGATTAGTTCATGTACATAATTATGCATGATTAGTGATTGATCAGCCGTGATTATTGTTCACACTCTACTTATATCTTTATAATTAGATTGTTCACACACATATTCATCACATATCACATATCACACATGCATATCTCTAAGATTACAATGTTTACATACTAATTCATCACCCATGCACAATTTCTCAATCACCATAAATACGTAATATCAATCCTACTTTAACCTCACCACTTTCTCATCCCATCTCAAACCCAAACTCTTAAATGCTAAACCTTTCTCACTTCAGCTTCACTCAGCGTCCCCACCTTTGATTGATGTGGACATGTCTTCGATGAGGACCAAATTTCTCTTCAAGTTGAGGGAATATCTTAACGAGGATGTTATACATTGATTTGTAATACCATTGACTCCATCTCTTGCAGAACGCAAGTGACCCAATGGCAATTGCAAAGCCAATGCAAATCCAATTTCGACACTTATAACATCCCAATTAATCTCATCTCTAAAATTTTAATGGCTTCCATTTGATGGTGGTGGTGGTGACAATCCTGTTTTGTTGTCTACCGTCAATGGTGGCCCTCATAGTCCTTTGTTACCTGTAAATGAGGTACTTGGAAATGTTGAGAACTGAGTGCCAGTTGGGATTATGCCGACCAGTTGGTTGTTTAACAGATTCATGAATGAAAGGAAACTAAGGTTTGCCAACTACGGTGGAATTTTCCCGCTCAACTTGTTATGTGACAGGTTTAAGGATTTGAGATTCCGCATGTTGCCCAATGACGATGGGATTTCACTTGTGAAAGTGTTTTTAGACAAGTTAAAGATATGTAGTGATTCAAAATCTCCCATTTCTGTAGGTATTTGTCCACTGAAATTGATGCATAAGAAGTCAATCAAGGTAAAGATAGAGATAATCTTTAGCAGATTCATCTCTAAACCTTTACTAGTAATTGTTACAGCATCCTGAATAGAAACACGTGGTAAATATGGAAAAAATCTATTTTCCCGTGCAAAACTCTTGTTTATTGTACCAGTTATATTGTACTATAGCCTTAAGGATCTTGATTACTAAGAATGATAATAATAATCTAACATGAATATTAATTAGGTAATAACTAATAAATGCAAGCATATTTGGTTACAAAAACTATCTTTTCGAAATAAATTGGGCTGGCCCATCCCGTTTATTAAGTGGATCGACCTAAGCACAGTACATCACATGTGGGCCGATTTTAAATAAATTGGCCAAGATGGGCTAACCTATTTGTCACCTTTAATAAGTACATACTGCAACTCTAATTAAGGCTATCTATATTGTACTACGGTTCCAAGGATCATGATTATTGAGAATGATAAATATCTAACGTGAATATTAGCTGGATAATAACTAATAAAGGTAAGCCAATACTCTACCGGGAAGACTTAGATGATGAGTTCATGTACATAATTATGCATGATTAGTGATTGATCAGCCGTAATTATTGTTCACACTCTAATTATATCTCTATAATTAGATTGTTCACACACATATTCATCATCTATCACGTATCACCCATGCACAACTCTAAGATTACAATTTTTACATACTAATTCATCATCCATGCACAGTTTCTCAATCACCATAAATACGTAATATCAATCATGCTTTAACCTCACCACTTTCTCATCCCATCCCAAACCCAAACTCCTAAATGCTAAACCTTTCTCATTTCAACTTCACTCAGCGTCTCTACCTTTGATTTATGTGGACATGTCCTTGGTGAGGACCAATTTTTTATTCAAGTTGAGGGAATATCTTGATGAGGATGTTATACATTGATTTGTAATACCATTTACTCCATGTCTTGCAGAACGCAAGTGACCCAATTGCAATTGCAAAGACAAATGCAAATCCTATTTTGACACTTATAACATCCCAATTAATCTCATCTCCATAATTTTTGATGACTTTCATTTGATGGTGGTGATGGTGGTGACAATCATGTTTTGTTGTATGCCGTCATCCCCCATAATCCTTTGTTACCTGTAAATGAGGTACTTAGAAATGTTAAGAACTGAGTGCCAATTGGGATTCTGCTGACCAGTTAGTTGTTTGACAGATTCATGAATGAAAGGAAACTACGGTTTGCCAACTACGTTGGAATTTTCCCACTCAACTTGTTATGTGACTGGTCTAAGGATTCAAGATTCCGCATGTTGCCTATTGACGATGGGATTTCACCTGTGAAAGCGTTTTTAGACAAGTTAAGGATAACTATTGATTCAAAATCTCCCATTTCCTTAGGTACTTGTCCGCTGAAATTATTGCATAAGAAGTTAATCAAGGTAAAGATAGAGATAATCTTTAGCAGATTCATCTCTAAACCTGTACTAGAAACTGTTACAGCATCCTGAATAGAAACACGTGGTAAATATGGAAAAAATCTATTTGCCCGTGTAAAACTCTTGATTATTGTACTAGTTATATTGTACCAGTTATATTGCATTTATTGTACCAGTTATATTGTACTATAGCCTTAAGGCTTTTGATTACTGAGAATGATAATAATCTAACGTGAATATTAATTAGGTAATAACTAATAAACGCAAGCATATTTGATCACTAGAACTGTGTCTTTGAAATAGATTTGGCTGGCTCGTCCCTTTTATTAAGTGGATAGACTTAAGCACAGTACAACACATGTGGACCGATTTTAAATAAATTGGCCAAGACAGACCAACGTATTTGACACCTTTGTTAAGTATGTACTTACTGCATCTCTAATTAAGGCTAGCTATATTGTACTACAATTCCAAGGCTCTTGATTATTGAGAATTATAAAAATCTAACGTGAATATTAACTGGATAATGACTAATAATGGTAAGCCAATACTCTACCGTGAAGACTTAGAGGATGAGTTAATGTACATAATTATGCAAAATTAGTGTTTGATTTGTTCAGCCATGCATGATCAGCTAGCGTTCACACTTCAATTATATCAGCCTTCATATATATATATATTCATCGTCCAAGCACTGATTCACAGCTACAAGAAACACCTCATTTTGCTTCTTAATCACCATAAATATGCCCTCTCTCTATCCTCCTTTTAACCCCATCTCCATTTTTCTCATTCTTTCATATATGCTTCCTGAACTCTCATTTCCTAAGCCTTCCTTAACGCTTTGAGCCCATCCTTTCAAACTTGCTTTATTTTCTTTTCCAGTGGAGATGCAAAACAGAGTACTTTTCTTCACCACCACATTTTCTCTCCTCCTCCTATTCTTACTCCCCCACCCATTGACCGTAGCTTCTGCTATTGCAGCTGCATATGCGATAGAGAAGTGTAGGTGAATTGCTGGCATGTGAACCCTGCAATGTCATAATTGGTGGATTTGTCAAAGTTGTGGAAGCTAGAAAACTAATAAGAGTCTTAATTATTATACCAGTTATATTCTACTATAGCTTTAAGGCTCTTGATTACTGAGAATGATAATAATTTAACGTGAATATTAATTAGGTAATAACTAATAAAGGCAAGCATATTTGGTCACTAGAACAATGTTTTTGAAATAAATTAGGTTGGCCCGTCCCTTTTATTAAGTGGATCGACCTAAGCACGGTACAATACATTTGGACCGATTTTAAACAAATTGGCCAAGGTGGGCCAACCTATTTGTCATCTTTATTAGGTATGTACTTACTACAACTCTAATGAAGGCTAGCCATATTGTACTATAGTTCCAAGGCTCTTGATTATTAAGAATGATAAAAATCTAATGTGAATATTAACTGGATAATGACTAATAATGGTAAGACCATACTCTATTAGGAAGACTTAGAGGATAAGTTCATGTACATAATTATGCATGATTAGTAATTGATCAGCTGTAATCATTGTTCACACTCTAATAATATCTCTATAATTAAAGTGTTCACACATATATTCATCATTCATCACCCATGCACAGCTACAAGATTATAGTATTCACATACGAATGCATCTCCCATGGAATGAGAGAAGGGCTCTTTTCCTAACATGGATTCACTTTGCGAATTTCAGGTCTTCAATGTTGTCAAGTCCGAGCTCGGGAATGTCTGCTTGGGGGTGGTTTCCTGTTCAGGCATTTTGGCCGTGGCCATGGGTGGGCCAAGTTAGGATGTCCAACTTAGCTAGAGGGATTCTCTAGCACCCAATGCAACCACTACCGTGGTACTGCCCAACCCAGGCCTTGAGCCCACTAACAGGAGGCGACGGGGAAATGCGGGTGAATTACTGGCAGGTGAACCCGACAATGGTGTAGTTGGTCAGTCGGTCAGAGTCGTGGTAGCCAGAAAACTAATAAGACTCTTGATTATTGTACTAGCCTTAAGGCTCTTAATTACTGAGAATGATAATAATCTAACGTGAATATTAATTAGGTAATAACTAATAAATGCAAGCATATTTGGTCACTAGAATTGTGTTTTTGAATTAAATTGGGCTGGCCCATCTCGTTTATTAAGTAGATTAACCTAAGCACATTACAACACATGTGGGCCGATTTTAAATAAATTGGCCAAGATGGGCTAACCTATTTGTCACCTTTAATAAGTATGTACTGCACTCTAATTAAGGCTAGCTATATTATACTACGGTTCCTAGGCTCTTGATTATTGAGAATGATAAAAATCTAACGTGAATATTAGCTGGATAAAACTAATAAAGGAAAACCAATACTCTATCGGGAAGACTTAGATGATGAGTTCTTGTACATAATTATGCATGATTAGTGATTGAACAGCCGTGATTATTATTCACACTCTAATTATATCTCTATAATTAGATTGTTCACACATATATTCATCACTTATCACATATCACCCATGCATAGCTCTAAGATTACAATGTTTACATACTAATTCATCACCCATGCAACGTTTCTCAATCACCATAAATACGTAATATCAATCCTGCTTTTACCTCACCACTTTCTCATCCCATCTCAAACCCAAACTCCTAAATGATAAACCTTTCTCACTTCAGCTTCACTCAGCGAGGACCAATTTTTTCTTCAAGTTGAGGGAATATCTTAACGAGGATGTTATACATTGATTTGTAATACCATTTACTCCATGTCTTGTAGAACGCAAGTGACCCAATTGCAATTGCAAAGCCAAATGCAAATCCAATTTCGACACTTATAACATCCCAATTAATCTCATCTCCAGAATTTTGATGACTTTCATTTGATGGTGGTGGTGGTGACAATCATGTTTTGTTGTATGCCGTCAATGGTGGCCCCTATAGTCCTTTGTTACCTATAAAGGAGGTACTTTGAAATGTTGAGAACTAAGTGCCAATTAGGATTCTGCAGTTGGTTGTTTGATAGATTCATGAATGAAAGGAAACTAAGGTTTGCCAATTACGTTGGAATTTTCCCGCTTCACTTGTTATGTGACAGGTCTAAGGATTTGAGATTCCGCATGTTGCCCATTGACGATGGGATTTGACCTGTGAAAGTGTTTTTAGACAAGTTAAGGATATGTAATGATTCAAAATCTCCCATTTCCTTAGGTACTTGTCCGCTGAAATTATTGAATGAGAAATCAATCAAGGTAAAGATAGAGATAATCTTTAGCAGATTCATCTCTAAACCTTTACGAGTAACCATTACAGCATCCTAAATAGAAACACGTGTTAAATATGGAAAAAATCTATTTGCCCGTGTAAAACTCTTGATTATTGTACCAGTTATATTGTACCAGTTATATTGCATCTCTAAAACTATTTATTATTGTACTAGTTATATTGTACTATAGCCTTAAAGTTCTTGATTTAAAGGGATAAAATCTGGAAATCAATTTGTGTTACATATGTGCATGTGTGGAGAAGGACCCTCTAACTAGTCTTTTATCCATTCAATTCACCTAATTTAGTGTCTAATCTGTTTAGTTTACAATCTGCCCAATTTAATTATTTTCATCCAAAACCAAATCCCCCTTTATTTTAGAGTGTCTAACTAGTTAGAATCTGTTTTAGATTGTGTTTTCAAGTGTTTTGAGTCAAGTTAAAACCAAAATTCGTCCACAATTGTGTTTAGAGTCAAATCTGCCCAGTTTGTGTTTTTAGGCAGTTTTGAGTGTTTTTAGCTTATTTTGAGTTGTGTGAACTTATTTTGAGTGTTTTAAGTTTAGTTAAGTGTTTTAAAGCTTAGTTTTATCTATTTGAGTCAGTTTAAAGTGTTTAGCAATCCCTCATAATCCCCGGTTTAAGAACAATCCCTACTTATATATATACTACAATTGTCAAAAAAAAAAAGGTTTAATTTGTGTGTTAAGTTAATTTTCACATCACTTCCAATGGATTCGTGATTATCTTATCAATAACCTTCTTGTCTACTCCAACAACGAGGTCAAGTTCACTAAACATCGACAGTCGGCTTTACACCAAATTCTTCAAATGTTGATTTTGTTTAGATTAGATACTTTTCTTGGTAGACTCTATTGTAGCAGCCGATATTCTTATCAATTTCCAAAAATGTTGCAACTGTGAAAATTGAAAATCCTCACAAGGTGTTGTGACATACAAAATATGTTTGGTCTTGTCAAATTTTATCAGCAGTTCTTAATGATTCTTTGAGCATAGCCTCATTTCCTTTTTGGTTAAGAAACTAGTCAATTTTGTTTGAGATGTTGAGCGTGAACAAAGTTCTGAATATTAAAGTGTTGTCTCACCTAATCACTATTCTTACACTTTTTTATGACATCGATAAATTTTGAATTCTACAGTGATGTTATATTGAATGTTTGGCTTCACACTGATGCAACATGACTAAGTGACGCGTGTGCCTCTTAACGGTTAGAACCGCATAAAGTGAACAATCCTATCTACGACATTGAGCCAATGTTTATCGTTTTACTTGAAAACCTAATGACACCCTTTTTTTGTAGAAATTTATGTGGCATGAAAGTTGGGAACGTAACTTTTTGGAGTTGGAGCATTGTCCTACTCATGCTTCCGTCCTTGCTATTCTTGACAATTATGCTGAGTTTTAGTCTCTTGTATTGCATCCTTGTCACATTTGAGGTTGTTTTCTGATGTAGCATGGAAAGGTCATCACTTATGCTCCCAAACATCTCGAACCTCACAGAGAGAAGTATCATATTCATGACCTAGAGCTAGCAACAATTTCCCTTGCTGTAAAATCTGGTGACTTTTTTTTTGCAACAAGAAGTATCACATCATTTCTGACCAAAGAAGTGGTAGTGTGTTTTCACCCATAATGTGTTGAGCCTGACACCGAAGAGGTGGATGGAACTCATCGGTGGTTTTGATTGCACTTTTAAGTATCATCTTGGTCATGCAAATGTCGTAGTTGATGCTCTTAATCAGAAATTCCATGGATAGGTTACCTCCCTCCGAGCTATCTATGTCCCACTGTTGTTTACTCTTCGAGGAATTGGCATTACTTTGGCACCCCATCCACGATGAGTATTGTCAACTCACTTCTAAGTCAAACCTATGTTAGTAGATTTCGTGTAGGAAGCCCAAAGAGTTTGATTAGTAATGGGCGAGTTTGAAGGAGCAAGTGTCGAATGATATAAGACTGGATTTAAAAGTACGAGGAGTTGGAACTCTGTTGATAAAAAAACAAATTATTTTTGCTTAAGGGTAATGAAGCTGTGAAAAAGGAAAATTTTTTATGAGGCTCATATTTTAGCGTATGCCATGCATGCTGGCAGTACTAAACTGTACCACTTTTTTTTGTCCATTTTATTACTAGTATTGAATGAATAGGATATCGTTGAATATGTGAGGAAATGTCTGATTTACTGTTAAGTGGAAGCGGAGAGATGGAAGTCATCGGGCTTATCTCAATTTCTTTCTATTCTTGTTTGGAGGTGGGAAGAAATTTCCATGGTTGTCCTTTTTTTAGGTTGTCGAGAACCTGCTGGGGATGCAAATGGAAATGGGTGAATGTCACCATACATTTCCTGTACAAACCACCTTGTACATGTGGAGACTATGATGACGTTTTGGTATTTGTTGATCAACTCACTCAATATATTATCTACCAGTCCTCAAGGACTATACTTTTAACCGCACGACAGAATTCTTCATTCTAGACTTCGTTAGACAGAAGTCTCGATTAACACTGATTTCGACCGTAATCCCAGATTCACCTTCTAGTACTGGAAGGCATTCTAGTAGGTTCATGTTTACCCTGTAACAATTCGCATCTTTTCTGAAGCAGATACACTGTTCATGAAGATCACTAAGATCTGAAAGTTTTAGCTGAGACCATCGGTCATCCAATCACCCATTAACACCCTATCAAGCAAATCATTACCACTGGTGATTGAATATCCCTAAGGTTATCATTGTAACAAGTTGTTGTGAATTTTTGGATTGGGAAAATTTCTAAGTTCCCGCTTATCAGATTACTTTAGACTACCATTTGAGTCAAGTCCGCACTCAACCATCTCGACTTGCCACCATAGGATCAAGTTAGGTACTTACGTGTATTCTTGAATCAAGGTTACGCATTCAATCCAGTTATCTTGTACTCTAGATTTGATGGACTTGTTTTGACCTTTAAATTCTTGATTGTTCTTTTAGCCTTCTCGGCATAGCCTTTCACTAAATTCGAGAGAAGTGTTCAATGAATCAGCTCGCTTAAACTTTGTGAATCACATTGTTCGGTTATATGGTGTGTCGTCACTATTGTACTTCATCTGGATGCACATTTCACTTCCAAGTCTTGTGAAGCCTTCTTGAAGGCCATGAGTACTAAGTTGTTGTCTAGTACCGCATTTCATTCTCAGATTGTTGGACAGTCTGAACGAACTATCCAGACCTTGGAGGACATGTTGTGTTCATCCATTCTGTAGTTTCAACATGATTAGAATTTGCACCGATCTTTATTGGAGTTGTTCACGATGACTTGCTATTTTTGGTTTGGGTATAACACTAATTGAGACATTGTATGAGAGATTCTACAAGCAACACTTGTTAGATAGAAGAGTATTGTGAACTGGTACTCGAAGGATCGAAATTACGATGAGGGAAACTATATGCTTCAGATGATGTTGCCTTGGAGTTGGACAGAATGGTAATTTTGCACACTTAGGAAGTTATTACTTGTTTATTGAGACAAGAATGTGTTGTCAATATTGCAGGCTGCATACTACAATATTAATGACTTATTTGTTGGTTCGCTAAGCAAGTGGCAACTAGACTATATACTTGAAGTGAGACAAGACATGAGCTATGTAGAGGAACCAATGGAAATCATCGACCGACAGGATAAAGCGCTGAGAAACAAAGTCATTCTGTTGGTAAAGGTGTTGTGGAGGAACCATGCAATCGAGGAAGCGACGTAGGAATAAAAGAACTAAGAAATCAATATTCGTACCTGTTAGTTGAGGTAGTAAATTTCGGGGATGAAATTCTCTTACGGGGGGTATATTGTAATATCCCGTCCTTATTTTCGTAATGTCCAGTGTATTTCGGTATTTTCACAATTCGTCTTTTGTGGTCTTATTTTGTGAACCACTGGGACCCACCTTGTCCCTCTCCTTTTTCTTCCTTCCCCATGACATCCCCCTCCCCTTTTATTTTTTTGAAAAGTCTCTCTAAACTCTATCTTCTCTCATTTCTCTCACTTCTCTCATCTCTCTTTCTATGTAAACAAACAACAATGTCCATACTCCCACCACAGCCCAAACCAAGTGCACCATGAGCTTTTTGTCATCCTCACGAGCCTATAACACCTAAACTCACCTCGAACTTCATTCCGGATCGTCGGGATGGAAACCTAAGTCGGGCTGCGACCTTCCAGGCCATTTTTTGGCCAAACCATTGCGAGTTAGGTATCGCGAAATGTACCATTCTCTTCATGTCATCGAGAAGTATGATTTTTGTTTTTGAATTACTCGATTTCGTTGAGTATTAAAGAAGTTAAGAACGTTTAAAGTTTACCCAGTTTCTAGCGAGTTTCCCTAGCTTTCCCGCAGACCAATCACCTTTCAGGCCATTTTCTGATCATCTTTGGCAACCATTAGGCTTTTAAATGGTACAATCTTATTCTGCACTTTCCTAGCTTCATTTTGATATATTATGGGTTGAATTTGGTTAAGAAACAAAGAAATTACAAAGCTTTGAAAATTGCTCAGATTTCCTACCAAAAACTCAGTTTCCAGTGGGTTTTTCGGCGACCGGGTTGACCCAACCTGTTGATTTCTCGATCAACGTTGACCATTGACTGGTCACCGTTGACTTTTTGTTGACTTTTTTCGGGTTTCGGCCAGGACCCTCCTAGATTAATTTCGAAATCCTGATTTTAAATCCACACGCCGTTTTCCCAAATTCAATTGTTTTAGTAGAGTTTTACTAATTGGTCCTTTTATATGCTTAGGTGCGTTTGTTAGTGGCAACCCCATCCTCTTTAGTTCAAACGGCTCTTCGGCAACAGAGTATCTGTGAGTGGACCCCCTCCAAAATGCATGATTTTATTGCTAGAAATGCATACATGAAAAACATGATTTTATGAGTACGTTTTATGAAATGTTTATTGATTTATCAGATTTACGCTATATGAAATATCATGCTTTATCGAATTTACGTTCTTTGAAATGTTTATGATATTATATACTTGAACATGGTTTATGATGATGATTTGAGCTAGAACGCTCCTATGATTTTATGACATGATGCTTGAGCTATTGAGCTCAGATGAGATATATGTTGAAAATATTATGTTTATGTTTGATGTGCTTACTTAGTGGATATTCATTTATATATGTGCCTTCGGGCGGGAGATATAGTGTCTTCGGACGGAAGATTTATATATGCCTTCGGGCTGGCGATGTAGTGCCTACCGGCGGAAGATTTATATATTGCCTTCGAGCAGGTGATGTAGGGCCTATGGGCAGAAGATTTATATATTGCCTTCAGGTGGGTGATATAGGGCCTTCTGGCGATTGTTATACCACTACTAAGCACACTATATACGATAAATGTTTTAAGAAAGGCTTTATGGCATGCTAAGGTTTTCTGAAAACCTATTACTTATTAGCTATATGAGTTTTTCTAAAACCTGGGGGTTATTACGTTTGAAGAGTAATTGTTTTAGTATTACTTATATACAAACTTGGCCCACTCATGTTTTGTTTTGCGCCCCCTTCAAGACCTAGGAACGAAGCATACGACCCGAGTTACGAGGCATTTCCATATCAATGAATTTGTGTCTTCCTTTTTGAGTAGGACATCTCTTGTAATCGCACTTTCTAATTTCCTTCCGCTTGTATTTCAAATTAGTAGTATGCTCTGAACATGTTATGCTATATCACTTTTAATTTGTCGGCAGTTGATTCCTATATTATATTGCGTGGTTATGCGCGAAATTTATATGCATGTTTCACATGTTTTTGGCATATGCATTCATTAAATGGCTTGTGTTACCCTCAGGTATCGGCCAACACGTGGCCATCTCGTTGTGTCACCCTCAGGGCGTGTTAGATTAGTATTAGAGCTTAGTTAGTTTAGTGCATACTGAGGATCTTCTTTTACTCTAGTAGTGTGTCGGCCTTGATATCATTTGGATGTCACAGCATCCGTATTTGTCACCTTTTGGCGTAGCTGTGCAAACCTTATTTTGTCTGAATGGTCACATCTTAGTCTAAGTACAAAAATTTGTGTTGAGATTGTGCCTCATCAATGACGAAATGGAATTATGGATGACTTTCAACAACGGACATATACTCTACAACATGCATTCCCTAGGAATGGCGGGCAAGGTCGGATTTACATTGGGGTGATGTCAATGACGTTTCCAAATAATTCCAGGTAAAACCCTATTTAGCTGTTAAGAAGGAATTTTAGACCAAATTTTACAACATTTTAGCTTCAAAAATTGGACCCTCGCACTCCTATTGAATAATCACGAACCAGCTCTCTTTTTTTCTTTTTTGGGACAAAATGTTCACTGTTAAATAAGCAGCTGAATACACCATGACCAATCAATAGATCTCTCAATGCATATGCACAGAGGAACTACTAACCAAGCACATGCTTGACTACCAAAAAACCTGCATGTTTGTTAAACTAAATACAACCCTAGCCATTCTCTGGAGTTTAACTCGCTTTTTTTGTTAGATTCTCCAACAGGGAAGCAAGTGCAATCCGGCAACTCAGTGCGAAAAAGCCCCCACTGGACCGGAGTTGGCGGAAAAGAACTATAAATAGGAATGATGGGCCTCCTTGATTCCTTGCTAGTTAGTACGTTACAAGACATCCAACATTCATCTGCATCATGGTTCAAGCAAAGTGAGAGGGAGGGCAAACGCAGGCAGAATTCTCCATAGAAGAAACGCCTCTCCCCCTCCCCCTCCCTCCCCCCTTTGCCGGGAATAAAAACGAAACAAAAGAAAATCTGAATAGCGAGACACAAAGCTAGCTGTTACCTGAAGAGAAAAAAGCATGCATGTCATGTGGTATTCCTATCCAAGCTAATGTTACGTAAACATCAATCTCCCTTATAAAGAAGAGCAGGAAGATACAATGCGTCCAGTATTTCTGAACTCTCCACCAAAAGAGGCTATTTGCCCACTAGTACAGTAAGAAGAGGTCTGTTTTTCTTTTCTTTCTTTTTTTTCAAGTCCCTCATACTCCTCATTTTCTGTTATAAATTAAAATTTACCAAAGCGGCTGTACATTCGGGGTGGGATACAGACCCCTGCTATGAGGCCTCAACACAGATGGCTTTCCAACACCGTCCCCCGTTCCCTTCACAGAGCATTCATCCCATTCCTTTCCGCTGGAAAAACAAAAACCAAATCAAAAACAAAAATTAGATCACCATTATCCACTTGAAGGCATTTTCAAACGATGAATTCTATTTAACATTGAAATAGCACGACAAAGTTCAAACCAATCAAACACACAATCAAAGCAATGAATTCTATTTAACTTTGAAATGACACGAACAATCCAAACCAAGGAACCCCATGACTTGGTTACAAGCTGCATAAATCTACTCTGTTGTCCAACCATTCAAAACAAACTTATACTGGCTGGCTATTATAAGGGGTATCAAGAGACAACTTTAATTGATTTTTCAACTCTGGGGTTGCTATGGGATCAGTGAAACCCCCTTACATTCATTCATCCAATGGGAAGGTTTGGCAAATAAACAAAAATATAAGCCATTTAAAGAAAAAAATTACTCCTACAACAACATAACAACTAAAACATCAAGCTATATACTGTGCACACATCCAAACCCTTTTTCAGCACATTAGAACTCCAACGTCCACCATAGTTTTGGATTACATTGCAAGAACTGGAAAAAAAAGTGTAGATATTTCAACTTGCCCTTCGGGATTCATTATTGTTTCTAAAGTTCTAATGTCCACCCTAGTGTTGTAATGGATATATTGCAAGAACGGGAAAAAATGAAAAAAGTGTAAACCTTTTAACTTTCCCTTCTTGGTTCATTGTTGTTTTTAGTTGACATTCTTTGCTTCAGGCAAGTACAAATAATCCCAAGTCCTAACCTTTACACACTACTATTTCACAACAGTAACCCCGCCATAATTATTGATTAGTCTATAAAAGCTCTATGAAGGACATAAAAAGCAACTTTTAGAAACTAACAATTAAAAATACAGAGGATGAGGTGCGATGCACTTACTTTGACCACCCGTTTGCTTGAGACAGCTCAAATGGATGGTTTCCAGTAGCTCTGATGGTACTCCCAAAAATCAGTTCATTCTTAGTAGTTTCGCCCGGAGGTCTGAGAGGACAATGGTTTTCAGCAGTTGACAATGGAGGAAAAAAGGCTTTCTGCAACCAAGGATCATGATCACTGGAACCAGTAACAGGGCTAAAAGTTCCGCCATTCTGGCCATTGCCAAGAAAAATGCTCTGATTCTTAGGAGATTGAGAGCCAGAAACAACCTGATCTTCTGAAGTAAATAGTGATACTGATGAAGGGTGTGTGAGATCATCCTTGTTTGATCTGTTTAGTTCTGGAGGCAAAAACCAGCTTGGAGAGCCACCTGCAAAACCTAGACCATCGTGACCAAGAGGACAACTGTTCCACATTTGCCACGTTCCCTTATCATTTGCATTTGCATCATCCAGGGGTGAAGCATGCATATCTTGGGCCTTTGGGGTACTAGGGAAGCGACTAGAGTTATTATGCTTTTCTCGTGACATTGGTGACTCAATTGGAGATGGCTTGTTCACTTCAGAAGAAGCAGGTCCATTCTTCAATGTGCGAGACCTCTCCAATCCCATATCTTTCACAAAACCAGTCCCCATGTCCAATTGAAAATTATCAAGTGACTCAGAAACAGGCCCAAGCAAGGATACTGGATCAGGGACGTAACATGGGTCTTCAAAAAGCTCTGGCTCCTCAGGTATACGTTCATGATGCCCTTCACCAATGCGAGGAAGTATGGGATCAATTGCAGGTGAAAAACCTAAACTGCTGCTAGTAGATGCTTTTGGATAGGTAGTTGATAAAACGAATGGTGATGGCAGCCCAAAGTTGATTGGATTATCAAATGATTGTACTGACGAGGACTGACCAGATAACTGAGGACTTTGAACTTCTGTCTGAGACTTTGCATTTGGTCTACTTATTACATTTACACTAGATGATGAAGGCACGGAAGATGAACGAGTAAACAATTGCTGCCATGATTTTTTGGGTGCAGTCCCTGTCTGTGGTTCTGAGTGAACCTGCATCGAATGCATCACAATGTAAAATTTATTGTATACATCTAAATTTTGTTATAACACACCTAATATTATTATCATTTATGTGGCAACAGGAGTTGAAATTAGTGTTTCACTTTTGTAGATTTTTGGGTTGACGTTCCAAGGAGGAGCCTGAATCTACTTAAGTTACAAAACTGTTGAACTTGATACAATCACATTTTTAATGCTCAGAAAGGCAAGGCCAACCTAATAGATGAATGGCATAATGAAGAAACTCAAGTGGATGGACCACGGACATGAAAATTTTAGTATAAAAATTCTACCTTCAGACTGAGGCAGGCTACTGATAACATATTTAAAGTTATATGAAAACACATATAAAGAAAATGAGGTATAAGGAAAGAAACTTACAGGGCGGTGGACGCTCTTATCATCTCCATTCATAAAAGGTCTCGCAGCTACGCGCTCAGGTGGATATAAGTCTCTCTTCTGGGCATAAATATGGACATGATCTACAGAACTGCTAGATTGGGTTTCTTTTGTCACTGCAGTATTAGCACCCTTTCCAAAGAAACTACCACCACCAAAGGCCTTTGAAGAATTAAAAATTGTACCCCTCATACGGTCCAGGTACCTAGATCCAGCATTTCCCTGAATAAAATTGTTTGTATATGAACTTTTTACACTATGCCCCGTCTCTGTGCTTTGTCCCTTAAGAAAATCTACCCCTGATTTCAGAAGTTCGTGGCGGTCAATATCACTCTTCTTGTCAAAGTCCCGCTTTCGTTCACTTTCCTTACCTGCTCTCTTTTCCAGCTCTTCTGCTTCAGAGTTGCTCTTGCTAGAACCCTTGTCCTTCTCTTTCCTTCTTTCCTGTCGTTTCTTTTCTGCTTCTCTCTTAGTATCTTTTTCCCTTGCAGGTGGTGATGATTTCCCACGTTCAGCTTCCTTTTTCTCATCCCTAATTCTCCTGCGTTCCTCCACCAACCTTGCAACTTCCTCCCTCTGCTTTCTTTCTTCCTCCTCTAAAAGCTCCTTCTCTATCCTAGCCTGTCTCTTCTCTTCAGCTTTTCTGCGAGCCTTTTCTCCTCTACTCTCATTCAAGTTGGCCCCATTCTCGCCCCTTTTGGCCGATCCATTATGGTCTGTGTCAGATGCATCATCTTCCCCTGATGTACTAATCCTAAAAAGCTTTCTCCAAAGCCATCTAACACTCAAGAAAAAAGAAGTTAGTAGCTTGCAAGCAAAATTAACAACACCTGAATACGACTTCTCTGCCAAACAACTCTCATCCCCTCCAAAAACACTGCTCCCGTCCTTTCTGCAATAACTAGACTTCCCAGTAATAGAACCACCGACCCAATTTCCATTCTCCAACGAATCTTGACCGTACATCGACCCATTTTCAGACCACACCTTTCCAGTCAATATCCTTCCAACCTTTTCAACTAACACTTTGATGATCCCAGAATTCGAGAGTCCCATCCCGGGCACAGGTAAGTCTAAAACTGGTCTCTTTGACATATGCCCACAATACGAACACATAAACCGACCACCGCCAGGATTCTGATCCCTATACGGAGTCTTGCAGTTTCGACACCGCCTCGTTGCTGTTTTCCTCAGCTTGTGCAACTCTATTGCCTCAAACCTTTTCCTCTCTCTAAGCATTGCATTCCTCCGCACCCGCCAAGCCGAAAGCTGAGGCATCAAAACCTCATACCAGAAGAGAGTAACCAAGAGCACAACAACACAAGCGAGTCTAGGCGAAGTTATCTCAAATCGGAAAGCTGGTGGTAGAAGCTGAGAGAGACCCCATAGTCCTATTAATGGAATAACTAACCAAGGAAGCATCGTAGCAACCCGGCGAGACCACTTCTGAATCACACAAAGTATACACATTATCCTCTAGCATACGCCTATCTTTCCCCCCGGACTTGAATTTCGACAAATTAAAAAACCCTAAGATTCTCACACAGCAAACTTCCCGAAGCAATAATGCTCCCAATAGTAAACCCTAACACTAATATCCCGCTCAAATCGAACAGCAAGACACCAAATTTCTCAACGTTTCCAAGAACCCTAGAAACAACTAAAATCTCGAACCCTTCAAGATACAGAAGAGCACGGAAAAAGACAATTCACCATTAATGGTTTGAGCAGCACCCAAAAAAGCTCAAAAATTCAATCAAATGTTAGGGTTTTCAAGATTCCGAGCTGCCCGTCAATCAAATGGGTTCAGCAATCCGGAGACTTACAGATTCGAAGAGCATGCCGTATTGGGAATGAGGGCAAAGTTTCGGTAGGCTAATCGGAGCCGCCGCTGCCGTCGCTTTGGAAAGGGTTTGGGATCCGGATTCGGGTCGCACCGGCCGTTGAGCTCGTTTTATCGTTTTCGTTGCAAAACAGCAACAAGAAACTCCGATGATGGAGAGAAAGCAGAGAGACGGAAAAGAAAATGCGAGATTGCGAGGAAAACAAATTATATAACCAACGGGTGGACCCGGTCTGACCGGAAGTGAACCGGGCTTTAAATGGTCGGTTTGGTCATGTTGATAGGTTTTTAGTGATTAGTCCCATGTCTTATCATTAAGCTAAAATGGCTTGCAAACAATTTTTGACATAAGTATATAGAAAATCTGGGTTTAATTTGAGGGGCAGGGTTGATTAATTGTGGAAGTAATTAAGTAAAATTAAGTAGCAGGACATCAGAGTTCAAATTTTTTGTATCCGTCCTACATCAATCAATGATAAAGATTACAAAAATATCGCACAAACAATAGGTGCAGAAGATTTGATGTTTGCTTATTGATGGGGGCATTTAAGGAAAGCGAGATTAGCATGTGAAATGTCTTTTACAAGCCAAATTAATTACTTAATTACATCAAGTCAAACTTTGCCTGCCAAATTGTCAAAGTGAAGGGGGTCTTGGGCTCCAAGGAGGTCAGATTTTGACTCAAATCTGAAGAGGAGGGCAGCTCTTTTAGGATAAAGATGAGAGGAAATCTTGGGACACATTTTTTGACGTGAGTTTTATCAAATAATTGTTAGGGAGACTGAAATTTATGTGGATATAATTCGTATTTTTGTCTTTAGCTTTGGATAATTGACTACAAAATTTTGGAATGTAGAAGTAACTAATTTTATTTGAACTTACATCTCAAATCACAAAAAAAAAAAAGTTTACTTGATCTACAAGTTTTGTGATCACAGTCAGTTATTAGATATTAAAGATTTTTTCTTTAATTTGGTTTTTTTTTTTTCCTTTTTTTGTGACAGTAGTTGTGAAGCCCACGCGATTATTCAATTGTTTACTAAGTGTCAATGGAAAAATTATCGCTAGCCGCCTGACACCTTCATATGGTTGTGATTTGAGCATTAAGGACATGTTGTTTGGAAAAGGAAAAAAAAAATGTAAACGAGTGACGAGTCATAGTCGAATAAATAGGCTATACGTACCTAGTTTTCTTATTCCCTCTTTGCTTCTCCTAAATTACTCCAAACCAAAAAGAAGGTACATATATAACTAACCAAATCTTGCAAGTCGACTTATATTGCATTATTGTCCCTTCTCTCATCACAATGTCACCAAAACTATCAAACTAAAACTCACCATTCCCTAACACATACCCAACTCAAGAAAACGCGAAATAAATACAGTAGCTAGTTCACTAGCTAGTTGTAGTAGATCTCGTGCCACTCTTCTTTCCAAATTCGAATCTCCGTGCTTGTACTATCTAAATTCGAATGACAAATTAGATCGTCATATATTTTTTTTTTAATTACAAATTTATATTCTAGAAGCTGCCTAAGCCGGCAAAAACAGTCTGAAAGGCCATTGCCATGGTTTGAAACTATCAACGGAAAATCTAAAATAATTGGTCAAGGTTATTCCAAATTGATTTTATATTAGCAGACAATCTGTTAATTTTATATTCGCTAACGCACTAAACACGAAAACAAATTGAAATATTTCCTCATCGAAGTGAAACTATTCAAGAATTTCCTCAAGAATAAAGTTTGGCTCCTCAAAGACTTTAAAAATACTTTGTTGCTTTATAGACCTTCGTGTTTGTGATCGGAATCGTTCATATTATAAATTATTATGTAAAAGTTATCTCTACAAAAAATATCGTTCAGTGAACAAACTGTATCAGAGAATATACGGTTCATAATACTTTCACTTCTTCCGATTGGCTGTTTTTATACAGTTCAAAGTTTAGACTAAATAATGCTATATTTTATTAATTTTTTGCAAAAATGATATTTACAAAGTAATTTCGAATATTAACATTTCCGATGATAACCGACAAGAATGAAATTCCGTAAATAGGTCGGAAAATATTTTGTAGATGAAAAAAGTGATACCGTTCAGTTCCTAAACTCCATTAGTAGTACTTCTAGATTCCCTTCCTTCCCCATCGTACTAGTGAAAAGGAAAACGTAAGGACAACCATTAAAGCAGGCCAAGCGAGAACTCCTACAATCTACAAGTGCCAAGTTGAATCTACTCTGAACTAGCAGCCCCTTTTGTCCAAATGAATGAGCAGTTTGTAGCACAAGACAAATTCAGGTGAGCCCATAATCATTACATCGGCCTCAATGGGCTTACACCTAAAAGCCCATTACATTTTAGTCCCAGCCAATTTTTTTCTTTTTGGTCTAGTTCCTAGTCCTTTTTGATTGCTAATTAATTGGGTTTGCAATTGAACTGGCCGGTTGCGAGGTAAGTCCAATTGTAAAGAAACCACAGAATGGTTCATTAGCTAATTAATTTTTTTTTTTTCTTATACAAGTGATGTTGATGGTAAGAGAGGGCGAATCAGCTTAATTTTTTTTTATGGTATTAGAGTAAGTTATTTTTTGTATAAAGTTAAACAGCATGCATGCTCTACGTCACCAGATTTGTGTTATTCACGTGCACACATGAATGAGCGTGTTGAAAGTATGAATCCTACATTGGAAAAAGAATGGACTTTGCATGTGCTTATAAGTAATTGAGTCATTCCTCGTACTGCTAATTAGTTTTATAGTGAAATTTCAACTTTCTTTAATTAGCTTAAAAAAATATTGACAAGCTCCTTTTTCTTTGACCGGATTTTTCTTCTTTAAGATTTTTTTTATGGAATGAGGTTTTACTTTTCACATTCCTCATGTTTGTAATATTTTTCTTTATCGATGAAATTCAATCTCTTTGAATTTTAAAAAATAATTATTGGTGAGGCAGTATGATTCATCAACATTCAACAATGCCACACCCACATAAGTTTCATAATAAGCATATATATAAGACTGAAATGTAAGTCCTAGCTAAGCCTTTGAATATGGGAATACTTATTTGAAACGAAAATTCTCTTTCCACCATTCTATGTGCAACACGTGTGTGGTCCAAAGGAAAATAACAATATTGCAAATAAAAAATAAAGAATTATCCAAACCAACCAAAAGGCATGGAAATGGACATTGCCGATTAAGCATCTTCAATGGACAAGAGCCAGGAGAAAGGGATGAGACCAACCATATATTTGATTTGCAACAACAGCTTTTACTAGGTACTGATAAAAGGACATGTCAATATATGAGTGTATATATACGTAGGAAGAGAGGAGCTCTCAAGCCTTATCCAACTAGTATTTTAATACGAGACTAACAACTCGTTTGAGTCTATTCCACAGTTTAATTTCAAGATCCGAACTGTTCAAATTTTTGGATATCATTACTAGAAACTTCATTCGAATATGAAATCATTTAGCTCTTTAATTCTTCTTGTGAATATTTCATGGTTTATCGAGAACTCTATCTTCATCTATTTGTCATGTCACAATGAGAAAAAACGGCGTCTAGTTTTAGTGAATTTTTGCATGAATGATCTTTTAGTGATAACCTAAAAAATGAGTGGTTCATATTATAATTGATATCGGTTAATAAGTCCAAACAAGTAGTTAGTATCGTGCTAAAATATTAACTAGTTAGCACTTGAGCGCTCTTATATGTATATATATGTATGATTATTTTACGGCATTTGCCTAAACCATTTGCCACATCTTAATACCTAGAAGTGGCAAATCAACCTACTGGGTTGTTAATGGGTATCTGTTAAGACCTTGTTTAATTTAATATCATCATTATATAAGGATGAGATTAGTAATGATGATGATGTTCTAAGATGAAATTAAACTAAACGGATCTTAATAGATACTCATTAACAACTCAATGAGTTGATTTGCCACTTCTACTAATACCTAGACTTAAAATCTCGATGATGACACAAATGTTGGAGGCAAAGTTCAACATAATTCACCAAAGGACACATAGTTTGTTCAAAAAAGTTGTATATTCACAAATGTAGCACATTAGAGCATGTTTGTTTCCCTTCACTAGCCCTCACTGGACTGGACTAATCAATCCAGTCCCTTATCTTTCGCGCCTTCTCCTTCCTCGCCTTCTTCTTCCTCGCCTTCTCCTTCCTCGTCGCACCTTTGCCCTCTCGATCGTCTTCAGCTCCCTTGTCGGTTTCCAGTCGCGTACTCTGCGTTCGCTACCAAAGATCTCCTCAAGTGGGCGGATTAGCACTGCGAGTGAAATATTGTCATCTGTCTGGTTGCTCAGGGCCTCACCGTTAGCGGCTCCAACTACACCTCCAGGCAACGGTCAAATTCGAACTCCCACCATCTCAGTTACGCTTCCCTTCCTTTCTCTCTCTACTCTCTAAACTCTTTTATCTATCAAAGTCTCAAAATTCAACTTGCCTGATAAATTGAGTGATGGTAATTTTGATTCAATTTCGAACTTGTGAAGTTGCAACTCCAAAAAGGGCAGCAACGCCTTGCCATGCAGCTCCAGCTCCATCACCGACCACCGTCTTCAGCCTCCACCAACTTGCTAATCAGGTTTGTGTTAATTGGGTTTGATAAAATTATGTTAATCAAGATTTTATTAATTTTTGGATTACAATTTGGCACTTGGAGTGGATTGTGGAGGTAATTTTTGGTTCTTTGCTCAATGTACTTCAAAGGTGTATCGTCACTTTTGAAAGATGCTTTGGTTTAGTGTTCTGGTCCTGATCTTAATGCATCATGCGTGTGCTGCTATTGCCCCAACTTTTTGAACCTCAACTTACTTAACTAGTATGCAGCAAGTTTGGTCATAGATTAATGGATTCACGATTCATCTCTTATATATTGCATAAGAATATCCGGGTCTCGTTTTCTGTGAGGTTTTAAACAATCTAGCTTATGTTTATGTCATGCGGAATATATTTTTCGTAATTGAAGCTTGCTTAATGCTTGATTGCGTTGTTGACTGCAGAACTCGCCGTGCGATCCATGCTCGACACGCTGCTGCTTGCACTGGTGCCCTTTGTGCCATGAGCACAGGGAGATGAAGGGATAACCCCAAAGATGTTGGGTTTAGTCGCACTACAGTGTAACATTGGTCAATTGAAGGTAAGATGCCTTAAATAAGTTATTTGAGTATTATACAATCGTACTTCTTCAGGTTTTTGTTATATGGAAACATTACATATTTATGGCATCAACTTGTATCCACCAGTGTTCTTTTTCTCAGCCAAGGAAAATTGTTCGAAATTGCAACACTGTTGGGAACTTGTTTTTCTAGAGGCCACAATTGGTGAAAGGAAATTTGCAACTGTTGTCCGTGGATTAACTTTTTTCTTTTTCTTGCTGCAGCTGCTGCTCCACTGTTATTAACAGATGTTAGTGGTGATTGTTGGTCGTTGGGAGAAGGTGAAATCTATTGCTGAGCTACCTCAACTCTCTTCAGAACCCAAGGCAGCCAGCAACCACTGAAAGCCAATTGCCGTGTACACTCAAAATGTTGCAGAGTGCAGGAAGTTATGGATTTTCTGAGTTCTGAAAGCGAATTGAGAGTGCTGCAAATCGGAAATGATGTTACACGAGGATGTGTCTTCGGGGCCAAGGAAGCGAAGGACGACACATTTT